>NW_021604676.1:2996065-3242111 GCF_004785775.1 Grammomys surdaster
TAATATATAATATTATATTATATATTAATTATATATTCTATATTATATTACATATTACACATTGCACATTACATATTACATATCATTGAAATATCAATATATATTATATATCAATATATTTCATATTATGATATATATAATATTTATCAATGTACACTCACTGATTCTTATAATGATTTCTATATTATAATAGTTATACTGTAGCCTTTATTAATGAAGAAATAAATTAAAAATTTCATCTTATTTATCTGGGAATGTTATGATAAGCTTTATTTAGTAAGATTCTCAGTAAATATTGAGATATGTAGGGTGAAATAGTAGCCCCATCCTCAAAGGCTTAAGACCATTTTATTTCTATAAATCTGTGCTATGGCATACTTCATTTTACATGTTATTTTATCTCTCTGAATATGTGAATGTCAGCAAAAAAAAATAACTAACATCCTAGATATAATTAATTTCTGGAGTCTGGTAGATATGTTTAACATGCAAGTCAGTAAGCTGAAGACAAGTTGATTCTCCTATAAAACAGAAAAAAAAATTTCAAAAAGTTTCTGGTCATGACTGTTTGCTGCATTCATGTATGTGCACCATGTGGGTGCCTGGTTGTGTCTAAAGCAGAGTTAGGTCTCTGGAACCAAAGTTCCAGATGGTTGGGACTGCCTTATGGGTGTTGCCAACCAAATTTAGTTTCTTTGCAATAGAAGTAAGTGCTCTTAACACCTGAGCCAGCCATTCTGTCTCTGAAGAACTTCAACTACAAATCAAAACTATTATTTGACTAGACAATTCAGAATACATCACTTTATTCATTAATTTAACAAGTATTCAATTGAGCATAGATCCAAAATTAAAATTTTTCCTTAGTTGTAGAATTTCTACAAAGAACAGTGTTGTAGTCCCTAACTTTATTGACGTGAAACGCTAATGCTTGGAAAGTGGCATAGTCTAAGTTCAGGGTTGCCTTCTTTGACTTGCACAAAGTAGAGAAAAACATACATTTGAGTAGATCTGAAGTCAGTGAGGCATTCTTAGCAGGATCTTAGAGAGGGGGCTCCCACAAACGAAACTCAGTGTCAAATATTTTCTTTTTTTTCAGTCAAGCCATTTTGGGTTCTGTATAGCTATCTGCTGTGTTCTTTATCAACAGATCCAATAAGAAAGCAGTTCTGCCTCCTTGTGCTCCGGTGGGTGATGACACAATTCTGTAATGTCATCTTGGAAGCAAGTTAGCTTTCATCATTAGATGTTTTCCTCATGGTCCCAGGGTAACTACTACAGCTTAACGTTTCCCTTCACACTCAAGGATAGGGGTAATGGTAACTATCTAGCTGCGTCTCTTTTTGTACTCTCCAAGGACCCCTGAATGTAACCGAGCATGGCTGCATTACATCACAATGTTTAGTCTACAAACTCAAACGTTTTGTCTTGAGAAAATTGTTACTCCTATCAAAATTAAAAATCTATGTGTGGAAGTGGACGAAACTGGATTATTGCAAAACAACTATGTCAAGTGTGATAAATAGGGGCCATGTGTTTGGAGCTGGAGCAATTAGTAAAATAACTAATAGTTCCCTGTAAAATGGCAGTCAGGAAATCATAGAAATTATTCTCAAATAAAATTACATTTGTGAGGTGATGTGAAGGATTTCATAGTAAATGGTACAAAACTCAGCACCATTTATGTTCATTCTAAAAACATGATTCAGGTGAAATCTTAATGAAGAATAAAATGGAAAAAGTAGAGAAGAGGAAGCAAAGACTATTTTGTGAGGGGAACACAGATACAAAGAGCTCCTGTAAGACAGAGGCATAATACAGTTTAGAAAATTCACAGGAGGCTTTTGTGGCAGAAAGACAGAAGAAAGTGATGAAAGAAAGATAGGGAAACTAAAGTTAATAGGAAACTTCTAAGTTATATTACTAGGAATTATTTATTAGGTAGACATTCTGGAGTTGCAATTAGAGCCTCAAACGTCTTATAATGTGATCAGTGAGTGAAACTTTCCAGTCCGATCTATTGTCTGTGTATTATCCAAATAAAATGATATAAATTAAAAAGATGACCAGGAACTCACCATGTGAAATGATACCATTATTTTATAAATATTCATAAAAATAGCAATTTCTTAGGACTTACCAAATATAAATAAGACAGTGGTTTAGTTCTCCCTGTTGACTAGCTGCTAATGAGAATTCTATCTGCTTTAACTTCTATAGGAGTCAGGTTTTATTGCAACTAATACCACAGCACAAGTAGATAAAGAAGCAATACAGAGTATAGTTTAGCTCCGAGTTTTGGAGGCTTCAGATTGAGTGCTTATATCTAGTGATAGCCCTCTGACCATCAAACACTGAGTGATGGGGCATGCAAATATACAGATGTTTCCTCTTTTGTCTTGATATCTTAAAAAGACATTAGGTGCAATCTCAGGTGTGTATTTTAATGAAATTCTCTAATATTGACCTCCTCCTTAAAGCCATACTTCTGAATCCACAGTTGGATAACATATTTACTTTCTCTCTTAGCATAATATTCCAGAATTGGGATTGAATTTCAATACATGGAAACTTGGAGGACATGTGAGCCCTATCCAAATCTTAGCAATTGAGGTGAGAATCTTACAATAAAAAAAGATAAAGGCCAACCAACCCTTCTCAATTATTCACCACAGCATTGATTTTCCAGTGAGGGACAGTCACTACAGTAGGCAAAGTGGTTGTAACACATGTCCCTGGAAAATAGAGTATGGAGACCCACAATAGGAAAGTAGTGAATAACAGTGAATAATTAGCAAGATTTTGTGTTGTGTTATTTTGTTCTGAGTGACAGAAAAGAAAAATCTTAAATACTATTCTTGGGGCAGAGAAAGAAAAAATATATAAATTTTCTTAGAACACTTTTACCTGCAAAACAGGTTGTGGACTCAGAACTCAGCAGGACTCAGTCAAGAGGGAATTCTATTATGGATGGCTAGATCAGATATGAAAGTAAGTTCAAATATTTTGGAACTCATCTCTGTCATGGGTTACATAGTCTTAATTCAAGGTCTGATGTTGTATTTTCTAGAAAATGACTTAAGGAGAGGAATTATGTCTTTAAATGTCTTTATGATTCTTGTTGTACAAATTTCTGGTATGCAATTATTTATTTAGTTGGCATTATTTCTATCAGTGAATAGGCCATTGGAAATATTTAACATTCTTTCCTACAATAACCTGCATTAGAAATTCCCAAATCTACAGCTTTTTTATCCCTCAGAGTTGTGTCCATATGAACCAATAGCAAATACTTAGGATAGAATTAATAAGAGTTTTATTGATTCGAGGTGCTTTGCACCAGCTGTCAGACACAGACCAGACTCCGTAGCTATTCTTCACCCTGAATTCATAAAGAATAGGATTCCCACAGGACAATTTTAATTGGAAGCATATTTTCTTCCCGTGATGCAAACTCAGGGTCAGAACAGGTAACCTGAAAGATTGCTCCACCATATGTTCTCCCCAGAAAATATATTCCCTAAATATCAAGATACACAAGAGGCAAGGATTACATAAGTCTTAAGATAAACTTCCTGTCAAGCCAGTTTACCATAACTGAATGCTTGGGTTTCAATTGAAGGCAAGATGCAATTTAGTTTCTGGTACACATTAGGAAAAAGAAAATTATGTTATCCACCTGTTTGAAGGCCTGTTAGTTTTATGGTAGGCTGTGTAGTATATTTTAATGCATTCAAAGATATGTTTAATACATGGTTATATATTCTGAAAACCAGAAAGTTTTAAGGTTATTTTTTGTGGTAATGTTCAATGGTATTTATTTATTCCATAGGTAGACTTTTAAAAGAATTAGTAAAATGATTTTAGTTCCAATGAGAGATGGAAGAAAATTTAACCAAGTAAACACTTTCCTGCATTTATGTACATTTGTAAATATGTTTTAAATAAAATTTGAAATTTGACATGTACTTTATTAAGGATTTGAAAACAAAGCATGCAAAAAGGAGCTTCAAATCTGTTTTTGTACTTGATAAAAAAATTTCTAAACTCCTACTATATGATTGTCCAAGAATGAACGACTATTATCAAGGCTAATTTACCTTGTAATAGTGAGTATAAATTAACCATTATGTTCCAACCAAAATGATTACATTTGGAAATTACTTTTCTGTCCATTTTAGGTTACCAAATTAAAAGTCAAATTGAATATAGTGTTCAAATGCATTAATGTCTCCATGATTGGTAACTTGCAAAGGTATCTGTGTAATTAAATCATAGCCTCTTAGCATTCTACTCTATGAAGCAAGGTCTTTGCTATTCTCTGGTCTTGCACAAGAATGGTAAATGACAATGTCTCAAAATGTGTTTGATTAGCATCTCTAAGTAGTAGTATAAGGTATCATCACTCCAGAATGGAGAGATGGCCCAGTAGTGAGGAGCAGCCATTGCGCTCCCAGAAAACAAGCACCCACAATGGTGGCTCATAATTGTCTACAACTCCAGTACCAGAAAATCCAATGCTTTCTTCTTATTTCCTTAGACACAACACATGAATGTGGTGCACATACATACAGACAGACAAAATGCTCTATACATAAAATTAAATAAAAGTAAAAAAAAATGAAAGAAAGAATCATTCATACTCATGAATAGCAATGGGAAAGCAAGAGTGTATGCAAAAGAAATGAGATCCAGCAACTGTAAAACTACCTGTCCAACAACAGTGGAGTCAGAGATGGGATAAATTAGAATGTTTTTGATTTAATATAAAGAAGGCAGGAAGACAAATAAGTTTGGCCTCGTGCCATCCCTTGATCTTTTTTTATACATGTAATGACTTTGTGTTCATAACTTTTATTTTTCAAAAGTTTCTGAACTCTTTGACCCATGCCAGTTGGTCCCATATTTTCCAATTTTTCTGAAGTCCTTATTGATAAGTTCACACAGGCTACACACAGTTAATTTGTTCCCACTGAGAAGACATTACTCTCTATTAGAAGCGACTTTGGGGCCAAGGGCAACTGATTTCTTAAGTAGAGCTAGATGAAACTCAGAGCCATCAAACCAAGGTTAATCTTGATGTGGTAATGGAAACTATTGATCAGATCCCCATATTTAAAAGTGCAGTCTTTTTCTCATCCCAGGAGAGAACATGGAACACATTCAGTGCAATAAACGGTAGAGACTGGACTGAGCAGAAACTCTAGTTTCAGTCCCAGCTCTGTCCCTTATCAACTGTATCACTTTAAAAACATGGCTTAGTCTCTCTAAGCTCACTGTTATTTATCTGTAAAATAAAGAAAAACTTAGTACATGCCAAACAAAACTCTTATATATATTAAATATATGCACCTTGGAAGAATGCCAGGTAGAGTAATTACTTAAATAAATGTAACCTATTTTGTTAAACTGCCATGTTATTCCCCCAATATCCCCAGGGCTTCCCTGAAGTCCATTTCCCATCCTCACTGATTTAAGTAAACATAGGCATTGTACTGAGCAATGAGACATGAATAGAAAGACACATGTTCCTTCTAGATGGGAAATTTAAAAGTAAACATGCTCATTGTCATAGGCTTTAGTTTCCAGGAGTCAGTCATTTTATCAACCTGAGCCTTCTTGATTAGGCAAAGGCAAGTCATCTCAACTTACCAATACTGAAACTGTGGTGTTGTGACAGAAAACAATAGCAGCAGGCTCCAACTTTGTTAATGTTAAAAATCATTAGTAGCTTATGATTGCTTATAACTATATAAGAACCCAACCTACACAATTTATACATGTATTAGCAGAGTTGCCATTACAAATTAGGGAGAAAACAAATACACACGGGTGTACATATGGGGAAATTAAAATGTAAATCTGTGCAAAGTGGTTTTTGATGTAGGGGAGTTTCAGATTTCTGACATCAAGAAAGGAAACTTTGTGTGCACAGTAGAATCAGTATCCATCATATAGACAAAGAGTATTTATTAAAAAGAATTAAAACATTTAACATTAAGAGAGTTCAGAGAGCTAGATTTAATAGATTGGTTATTTTGGTTCAGAAGTGGAATCCAATATGGGAAAATCATTTGACTTAGGATTGCCTTCTCTGAGCTGTGGCTATCATCAAAAATGACTTGCAGACAATAATGAGACCCCCACAACCACACAGAGATAAAATTCTCTCTTCAAATTTGTTATGATATTTGTGATAATAAGAACTCTCTTATCTTCTCTATCCGATAGAGACAATACAAAAGATAAAAAGAGAGAAAAGAACTCACAATTCTGAGATACTGGAATTCTATTTCTTTTATCTTTTCTTTCTTCTGACTTGCTTTCAACTCCTACTTCTTCTGACTTTCCTTGTTCTTATTTACTCATTTATTTTGATTAATTTTTTACTGAAGTAGTCACTATTTAACCCAATTTTTAGTTGAACCACTGTGTGCATGTAAGAGAAAAGGAATGGGCTATCTTAAACCATGTATGAAGTTGTATATGTATATTTCTGTTTCCTTAAATCATGCTATTCTCAAGCTTCAGGACCAGCTAGGGAACAGTACTCATTCCTGAAGAGGCAGGTTGACTCTAGTCTGAGAAAAAAGCAGTCATTGTTAAGTTTGAGTTCAATGCTTGCCTTTTCAACACATATGGAAGCACCAGAGTTTAAAGTCAGGCATTGTCTCAAAAAAGAACAAATGTTTTCTAAATGTTTTATAGTAGTACTAATAATGATCCAACTTTTGCAGACTTGAAGTTGTCACTCTAATTTGAAAGTTATAATAGCAAAATTGTGGAAGGAATGGTACAAGAAAAGTCACAAACAAAATAGGTGCTTTGACCCTCAGAGAGAGTGGGGTGTAAAAAAGATAGGTCTGAAGTTCAACGTTGATATCTTGACCTCATTACTTCTCAACAACTAATCTATGCCCCCTGTCATCAGAACCCCACATCTGGTTGATTCTAGCATGGTTTTGGGTCCAAAGAAGAAATTAGGAGCAACAATGACACCTAGGTAAGCATAGGAAACTTTCCAGCATGTAACTTTCTTATTTCTTGCTTTTCAGCAACAAGTCATGTGCAGCTTGTGTGTCAAATCAACATGGGGATGGGACACTGACAGACAAAAAGATAAAACAAAGAATGAAGTTGAATTTGGTTTTCACTAAGGACTGCATAGTGTTTCAGTACACAGGAAGTAACTGACAATTTTACTTCCAATAGGAGTGCAAAGTAGCTGCTTCACTCCTTAGAGAGCTAACAGAAGACCAGAGAATCAAAAATGTATGAATACTTGGGACCATGGTGTATCTATTTAGTCATAATTTCTGGGAAAGGGTGAGGATATCAGGAAGTCTAAAAGTCAGAATATTAAGGTGAACATAAAGAATTGAGATCTACTTGCAATGACCCCCAGAGATGGAGTGTTGACATACTGTAGAAATGCAAATTCTCACCCATTCCAGAAGAACCAAATCATAAATTTCGAGACCAGGAATTGTGTTTAACCATCTGTCCTTGTAATTTTTATAAGGATTGAAGCTGAAGAACCACAGAATGACCTATGTATGTTTGTAGAATATACTTCATAACCTCATGTGCTTTAGGCAAATTCCTCCTATAGATACATTAGGGCCGGGCGGTAGTGGCGCACACCTTTAATCTCAGCACTTGGAAGGCAGAGGCAGGCAGATTTCTGAGTTTGAGGCCAGCCTGGTCTACAGAGTGAGTTCCAGGACAGCCAGGGCTACACAGAGAAAATCTGTCTTGAAAAAAACAAAAAAAATTTCCATACATTAAGTATATACTGATTTAAAAAGTTTATCTAACCATCAATGCATAGAAATTAAGGCAAAAATAGGCAAATATGACTACATCAAATTACAAAGTTAAAAAGGAACAATTCAGATGATTAAAGAAGCAACTCAAGGACTGCAAACAAAACATTTGACAACAATATCTAGAATATATATGTTAATGTCAGGAACTCAAACAACGCAATCATAAAATAATAACAGAAAATACAAGGTCAAAGATCTAACTAGCAAGTTTTTTTTTTCTTAAGTCATACAAATGCCCAACAGGCTCATAAAATTATCTTTATCATCAGGGAAATAGAAATAAAAATTTAATTGAAACATCATTTTACCCACAAAAGTTGGCTATTATCAAAGAGATGAAATATCAATGTTCATGAGGATGTGGACAAAGAGGGACAAAACATGTTCTAAATGGTGGTAGTTAAATTGGTTATGATCATTAAGGAAAACGAGTAAAGGTCCTTTGAAACATTAAAATATAGAATACATACATAATGCATTTCATATCACAAATGGATATTTTTCAAAGGAAATGAAATTAGTTTCTCAAAAACAACAACAAAAATATACCACCAACAAAACCCTACACTTTACTGTTTGGTGTAGCATTGCTCACATCAGCCAAGAGATGAAAGTAATTTGTGTTAATTGTGTACATAGCACTATGCTATGTACACTGGAACATGGTTCTCACATGAAAGGATGGTATTCTGGTGTTCACAGTCACATTGATTGAGCTCGATATTATTAAGTATATTAAGCCAGAGACAGACAGACATGTGCCTTACAATATTACTTTTATGCAGAATTTGAGAGAAAAAAATCTGGTCTCATTAAAGTTAAGAGTATAATTGTGATTATGAAGGGCTGGGTAAAGTTGGGAGAGAAAAGGAAAAGGGAGGTTGATGAATGGGCACTGAGTTACCACTAGATGAGTCTAAGTAGTTCTTTTGTAGTATCGTCAAATAGCATAATTGTAGACCACAACAACACCCAATAACACCCTACACATGGTAATGATACATGTTTGAGGATATATATATATATAAATGAAAGAGTTAAATCATGAAAGAGTTAAAGATGAGTTTTGAGAAGGTTCAAAGTAAAATGATTGATTCAGCATTTCCATGCTTATTTTGTTATTCTATATTATTTGCTCTTGATATCTGGAAAGCATTTATCCCTTCAGTTTTTGGCATTCCTGTGGTAAATATAGCTAGCTAATAGATCAAGTCGCTATTCTTAGCACATCTATGTGAAATGCTGCTTTCAGAATCAAGAGAAACCCACAGAGCAGTGAGCTGCTACAACTCTTGTGTTCTGCATTGTGACTATTGACAGAAGAACCTCCTCCTTTCAATGAATGAAGAATTCCAATGTTTGTTGAAAGATTTTGCTAAAAGGGGTACTGTGTTTGCTGATGCAAAACACATGCATTCTTTTTCTAGTAGGCAAAACATATTTATTGAGAAACAGAAAACAAAATTCTGGATTGCCAGACCTTAAACTCATTTGTAGGCTGAGAAACCCTGTCTTAGTGTGGGTTATTTGGTTTTAAATAATTAAATGAAAAACAAAACCAAACCCAAACTGATCCAGTTACTGTATGGCCATCTAATCTATTTTCTAGGTCAAGGTAATTTTGACTTCTGTAACTGAAACACCCTACGTGGCAGCTGTCTCCTGTCACCCTTGCTAAAATACTTTGACTTATGTCTACCGTTATCAGATTATATCAGGTCAGGTCAATCCTCATCAGAACAGAACGATTTCAATACATTAATTCTTATGTATTAATGGTTTCAATTAAATCCATTGAATTAAATTTAAACTCTTCAATCCTCCAAAAAGTTGTCAGAGAACAAAATCTTAGCCTCTGATGACATCGGCTTTGGGATTCTGTTAGAGAAAATAATAGATATTACTTATTGCTTAAATTGTTTACTTCTAAGTAAAAGTACTTAATCAATAGTTAAAAGTATACACTAATTTAGATAGAAACTCATGAAAGAAAGTTTAGAAATAAATACTATTTAGTTTGCAAGTACAAATATTTCATAATTAAAGCTGGGGGAACTATTGGTGGCTCAGGTAATAGGATATCATGCAATATGATGGGTCTTTATTTAGTTAGTAATTCTATGTATCTAAAACCATGATTCTTTGAGAAATTTCTACTGCCTTTAGCCATTAGTATTTTTATTAGTTCTATAAAAAGGGCTGGGTATGTAGCTCAGTAGTAGAATGTTCATTGACACAGTGGAATACTATTCAGCTATTAAGAACGAGGACATCAAGAGTTTTGGAGAAAAATAGATGGAATTAGAAAATATCATCCTGAGTGAGGTAACTCAGACCCCAAAGGATATGCAGGATATGTATGGGATGTGCTGATGAATAAGTGGATATTAGCCAAAAAAAAGTATAGAATACCTAAGATACAATTCACAGAACCTAATAAGGTTAACAAGCAGAAGGGCCCAAGTGAGGATGCTTCAACCACACTTGGGAGAGAGAAGAAAACAATCATGCGAGGCAGAGGCAGGGGCAGGGGAAGGGGCGGGGGCGGGAGCGGAAGCGGGGGTGGGAGCGGGGGCGGGGGCAGAGGTAGAGGCAGAGGCAGAGACCTGGGTGGGAGACGGGAGTGGGAGGGGAAAAGGAAAACATGATCAGGTATGGGGTAGGAGGGAAACAGGACTGAAGTCCTGAGGGCCGCAGAGTGAATGGAAATATGCAGCCTCTGAGGGGGAGGGTTGGGAGGTGGGGGAACCCCCTAGAAAGTACTAGAGACCTGGGAGTTGAGAGATTCTCAGGACTCAAAGGGAGGGACCTTAGATGAAATGCCCAACAGTGGGGAGAGGGGACTTGTAGAGTCCACGTCAATTAGAAAGACAGGGCATCAAGTAGAGGAATAGGATTCTCATCCCACAGTCAAAAACTCTGACCCAGAATTGTTCCTGTCTAAAAGAACTGCAGGGACAAAAATGGAGAAGAGACTGAGGGAAAAGGCATCCAGTGATAGGCCCAACTTGGGATCCATCTCAAGGGGAAGCTCCAAGGCCGACACTATTACTGATGCAATGGTGTGCTTATAGACAGGAGTCTAGCATGGCTGTCCTCAGAGAGACCATTCAAGTAGCTGACTGAACAGATGCAGATACTTATACCCAACCAATGGTCTGAAGATGGAGTCACCTGTGGTTGAATTAGGAAAAGCCTGCAATAAGCTGAGGAGGGGGGCAACCCCATAGGAAGACTAGCAGTCTCAACTAACCCAGACCCCTGAGATCTCTCAGACACTAAGCCACCAACCAGGAAGCATATAAGAGCTGATCTGAAGGCCCTGACACATATAGAGGAGAGGATTGCCTGGTCTGGCCTCAGTGGGAGGAGAAAGGCCCAACACCCTAGAGATTTGAGGCCCCAGAGAGTGGGGAGGCCTGGCAAGGGTTGGGGTGCATGCTCTTGGAGACAGGGAGGAAGAAGAATGGGATGAGGAACTGTGGGAGGGTGGACTAGGAGGGGATTAATGACTGGACTGTAAAAAGAATAAAAGTAATACAAAAATTGAAAAAGATAGTATGCAAGAATTTGGGCCCAATTTTCATCTCTGAAAATAAAATCAGTAGAAAAATGAACAATTTTTGTTAGAACTAAACTATATAATTCATGTAGAATACATATATATATATATATATATATATATATATATATATATACATACATGCATATATACATACATACATACATACATACATGTATTCTTTAAAAAGTTACTTATTTTATTTTGTTGATATGACTGTATGTATACATGTATTTATGTGTACCACATGTGTATCAGATAACTTTGGAGGCCAGAAGAGTGCGTTGAATCCCCTAGCAACTAGAGTTATGCATGTTTGTGAATCACTATGTCTATTCTTGGAACCTAACCCATGTCCTCTACAAGTATTATTAACTACTGAGCCATTTCTGCAGCCCCCTATAATAATAATAATCTTATTTAGTAATAGCTCAGTTGTTCTTATTATTATCTGAAACCTCATTAACATAGTTATACTGTTAAGGCATTTGATATTTCTGGATAATTGTTCTGTCTTTATACCTATTCTTCTTTTCCAGTAGAAAAACAACAATCACACTTTTAAAAGATTAAAAGAATGCAATGCATATAATTAAACATTCACTAAATATATAAATGTATTGGCTTCACTAAATATGTTGATGAAAAACTAATTGATTACAGAACATTACTCAGAAAATTCAACATAATTCCACTTTTTGTAGGGACTGGATTTCTCTGTGTAGCCCTAGCTGTCCAAGAACTCTCTCTGTAGATCAGGCTAGGCTTGAAGAGATCTGCTTGCCTCTACCTCCTGGGTGCTGAGATTAAGGGTGTGCACCACCACAACTTAAAATATTTTAACGTTGATTCTATTTGCATCTTACAATGCTAAAACACAGAGTTTTGGTCAGTATAATTTTATGGAACATAATAAATGATACAGTAATCGTTTTAAAAGTGTCTCTCCACAACATATGCCAATTTTATTTAAAAATATTATTTATTTATTTAAAAATATTAACTTGAAAATCAAAGACTATGCTTAATTTGCACTGAGCATAAATCCAAAGCAAACTTGAGGTTTAAGAAAAGATATTTTACTTCAGAGAGTTTTTATAGCTGCTTTTAGATGTAAAAGATTTAGAAAATATTTTATCTGACTATGTCTTTGTTATTTCTGCTGTAACTGAAAATACCAGATATTCATTACACTCAACAGAAAATCATATATTGTACTTCATATACTAGCATAATTTCATTAATGAGACAGAAAAAATTCCATAATGTTATGAAATTGTGTGTTTATATTTAAGACTGCCAATCTTTCTTAAATAACACTTCAGGCCTTTGTTATTGAAGCCAAGTTGTAATTTTTATAGAGGGCTGTAGAAACCTCTGAGTGTTATAAACATCTCATTAAGTGCATACATTTCACGATAGGTTTATCTACTGGGGAGACTTCAGAGACTGCAATCTGCTAGCTTATTCTTGGGGTGCAATCAGTGTGACATAAACAGATATTGACTCCTCAGGGAGGCATTTAGAAAACAAGTTGGGAAATCAGACATTGATGCCTCAGAGAGGTATTTGGGGCACAACTTGGGAAATTCAAGTACCATTCAGTTCAGCTACTTCTTTTTTTCTTTTTCTATTTCTATTTTTTAAATTTTAATTCGGTATTTTATTTATTTACATTTCAGATGTTATCCCCTTTTCCCATTCCCCTATCCCATTCCTCCTCCTCCTTTTTTTTGCTTTTATACTGTTTAAATTACATGCAAGTATTAAGGTCAGTTCTAGGTTGAGAAACTAGTAATACAATAGATGCAAATAGTCAAGGAACAAGCAAGACAATAAACACACATGTCAAAGAAAACACAACGCACAACAATACAGAGTCCTGTTATTTCTGAAGGCTTATCAGGATGACCAAAATATCTGAGCCTACTTCCCTGTCCTAGCCCAAAGGCATTTTCATTCCTGAAGCCTACTTCTTTGTTCTGCCTTATGATTTAGATTCTTGCCTGTAATTACTTCTTTGTTCTAGCCTAAGATTTAGATTCCTGCCTGAAATTTCTTCTTTTTTCCATGCTAGGATTTAGATTTCAGCCTGAAATTACTTCTCTGTTCCAACCTAATGTCCTGCCTGCAGTCCATTTCCTTGTCCTTGGCCAATGACAGATTCCTGACAGGCAGCCTGCAAAGCTCTCCACATCTCTCCCTTTTTATTGTATAAACCAGACTGAGTCTGTCTTAGGTCATTCTGACAAGAGTGCCTTCCTTACCCGTCATGGAATATGTATTATCAAAAGCAATGCACTTCTGTCTTAGGTTGATAAAGCTCTGTGCAGAATCTTATCCATCCTTGGCTTGCCAGCCTGTTAATTTAATAACTCTGTCTGGGGGTCCATTTTCAGTTTCAAGTCATGTACCGTGTCTGCCAACCTGTTGATGTAGTTAGAGACAAGTTTTAACATGATGAGCAGGAGTGAAAGTATTCCCAGGACAAGAAGGGCTAGCATGATCAAGCTATATATGCCATTCCTGAGGTTTGACTTAAATGGAAATACTGACCTCAAGCCATGGATAATTTTATTGCCACTATCTGCAGCACCAAAGCTTAATAGTGCAGCATTCTTTAAATTCATAATCTCACTATGAAAAGTTAAAATACCCAGAGAGGTGTTAGAATTATGCCAAATACCCTACAGGTATCTTTAAACTTTTGTCTAATTATAATGACATTCATTGAAAATTTTAGAAGTAACACTACTCCAATGGTATTTGTCATGACCCTTGAGATGACTCCTAACTCTTGAACCCTAAACCTCCTTCAGATAATTTGAATTGGCTATAGAGCATCAGTCCATTATTCCAGACCTATATAAATCCTTTTGTATCCTCAATACATTTTTTCCTAGATGGTTAACAAAAATAGCTGTCTTAACGCCTTGTGTCAAAGCTATTGCAGAAGCTGTAGTGCTAGAAATTAATGAAATTAAAGCTGTTATACAAGCAATAATCAAGGCCACTACTCTCTTGCTTCTACTTAAAGCTTAACTCACTTCTTTTTTTGTTTTGTTTTGTTTGTTTTGTTGTTTGTTTTTTGAGACAGGGTTTCTCTGTGTAGTCTTGGCTGTCCTGGAACTCACTCTGTAGACCAGGCTGGCCTCAAACTCAGAAATTCGCCTTTCTCTGCCTTCCAAGTGCTGAGATTAAAGGTGTGTGCCACCACTGCCCAGCCCTAACTCACTTCTTCCAGCACTTTTAAGCTTTTTACAGAGAATCAAGGTTTTCTAATACTCTGAGCAGTAAGACAAAAGCTGGTTGATAGACTCCCATAACAGACATGCCAGATTTCAACACACTAACACTATTAGAAAGTGTACAGTTAATGCAACTTACAATAAATGCTGTAGAAGAGACAAAACCAATTTTAACTTGACAATTAAAAGAGCCTTAAAACTTACACTAACCCTTGTTTGAAATGCAGATCCTGTCCCAACTTTATCTCTTGCTATCATAACATCATAGAGAACTACATCTAACTTCCAAATATGTCTCTGAAAATGTCCAGATCCAGACTTCCAAATGAAGACTGTTATTTCCAATATTGGATTGATTTCTAGACCAGTACATGATTGAGTCCAAATAACTAGCTACCTTTAAGAAAAATACAAGAGTCATTATAATTTCTCTTTTTGATTCTCTGTCCCACAAGGTCTAAAAACTTGAGGCAAGGCAGCTTGTCCCATCTTGGATATAGGCAAGCAAAGGTGGGTCAGGAACATATGTCCAAAACAGCTTCCCAGTCACCCTTGTTAGGGTACTCATCAAGCTCAGAGGTCGACATCATTCTTTGTCTCAGAAACAGGATGTCTTGCCAATCATTATGGCAGCCACCATGCTCCTTCAGCATCCTGCAGAAAAAGCACAAACATTCCCTCTTCCCCATATTAGATACTTGGTCAGGATCATGCCATATGCCTGTAAGTGGATCCTTCTTTTTCACCTAGGCATAAGTATGCCTAGATGAAGGGTGCCATAGACACTCAGCAGAAAGTTCCTTGGCATCCAAATTTTTTTTAATTTAAAATAAAAAGAGTATGATTTAAATAAATTTGTGGTATTTGGTTTTATATCTCCCCACTTTTTATGTTATGAAGATATTGTTTTAAATTTCCATTCCACAATACCTTGTCCTTGAAGATTATAAGGAATCCCTGTAATAAACTGTTGACCAAAAGTCTCAACTGCTCAACTTCAATTGCCAATTCCATTATCTGTTTTTTTATATTCTATTTATTTACTTTTCAAATGTTATCCCCTCTCCCATCCCCCCCCCCAAACCCTTATCCCATCCCCCCTCCTCCTACTTCTATGAGGGTGTGCCCCCATCCATCCACCCATTCCTGCCTCCCTGCTCTTGAATTCCCCAACACTAGGGCATCCAGACTTTCAGGGACCAAGGCCCTCCTCTTCTACTGATGCCTGACAAGGCCATCCTCAACTACCTATACAAGTGGAGCCATGAGTCCCTCCCTTTGCATTTCCAGGCTGGAGGATTAGACTCTGGGAGCTCTGGTTGAGTATTTTGTTACTCCTTCTAAGAAGAGCCAAAGTACCCATACTTTGGTCTTCCTTCTTCTTGAGCTTCATGTGGTCTAAGCATTGTATCTTAGGTACTGTGAGCTTTTGGGCTAATATCCACTTATCAGTGAGTGCATACCATTTGTGTTCTTTTGTGATTGGGTTACTTCACTCAGGATGATATTTTCTAGTTCCATCCATTTGCCTAAGAATTTCATGAATTCATTGTTTTTAATAACTGAGTAGTACTCCATTGTGTAAATGTACCACATTTTCTAGTTCAGCTACTTCTTGTTGGGGATTTGATTTGTGCTTATGTGGAAATTTTTTGTCCACTGTTGGTCCCTGCCAACAGTTGGTTCTTTGGTCAATCAGTAAAGAACCAGTGGCCAATGGCTGGACAGGTGGACTGAGGCGCAACTTTGAAGATTCCGGGCAAGAAAATGCAGGAAAGGAAAAAGGAATTACCAGGGAAGAAGAAAGGAAGAGGATACAAACATGAGAACTGCGAAAGACAGAGAAGCTACCATGTGAGAATCAGAGAAAAGTGGCCCCAGTGGCCACTGCCCCTTTTGAGTCTGGTGTAACAGAAATAAAGAATAGATTTTAGAAAATAATAACTCAAGATATTGGAGGGGAGAGTGTGTTAGCCACATGGAGGCTCAGGAATGGCCCAGGCATTGAACTAGCTTAGGGCATATTAAAAATAACACTGCTTTTATTTGTAAATCCAGAGCTCTTGGCCTGGTGCAAAGATGTGAGCATGCCCACCAGGAACATAGAGCCATTAAATATCTAACACTAAAAGTTCTTACCTTAAATTCTGAGGATGTTAGAATGTAATTTCAGATCTCAGTTTAAATGTAAGAATCTCAGGTCTCAAGAATCTCAGGTTTTGGTAAACTCAAGAATTAACTGCCCCAGGACACATCCTGGGAAAGCACACATTCCAGAGGAAAAGCTCAAGATAAGGGGTAATCAGGAAGCCAGGCCCTTAACACAGTACATCTGGGTAAACAGAAGCTAACCCTCTTTGTTGTAAAAGATAAGATGCAAATTTGAGTTACTTAGAAACCAGGGCCTGGGAATGGAAACCGGGCCTGTGAATGGCTGTTTAAAATATTTATGGTTATTGTTTAAGAAGTAATTAACTGTCCTTGTGAATTCTGTGAGAATAATATATAAACTGCCCTTAGCTTTAGTTCAGGGTTCTTCTTGCCTGCATGCATGAGAATCCCAGTGCATTGCTTTTTATCAATTTATCAATAAACCTCATGTTATTGCAGAGAATCCCATCTGTGAGTGTTTCTTGGGGAGTGCGTCCCTTGGTTTTGGATCCTTAGGTCCAACAAGGGCAGTGGAGATTGAAAGAGCAAACCAGTCTGATAGGGGTGCTAAAAGAATTTCAGACACTGTCCTTTAGATTTTATTTTTGTTTGCTATGCTTGTCATTGTGATTAGTTTAAAAAATAAAAAAGAAGATATCTTATACTTATCACTAATTTGTATTAATTTTGACATAGGTGACATTAGGATGCAGACTATGAAAACAAAACAAAAAGAAGCACATATGAGCCACAGCTTTGAGGTTGCCAAAAAAATCCTCAATTTTCTTCTGTCTTAAACTTTTTCTCAAGAGACATTTCTGAGATCTAGCTGGTAAGTGTTAATTTCTCAGGAAAGCCTGAGGGAATTTTGTTGAACTAAAATACTCCTAAAAGCAACTTGACATTCTTTTCAGAACATTCCTTTCCAGAGAGGTGCTTCCACTTCTGCAGACATCGGCAAGTCTTCACTAGACAGCAATAACTGAAAGGTGGAAATCCCTGCACTCCCTTAGCAGCAGGTCCACACTAGGCTGAATGAGCAGTCCTTTGCAGTTATTTGTGATTTACCAAGTTTGACTTGCCTTCTTTAAAATGTGAAGTATTGCTTTTCAGTTGTCTGAAATACACAGAACCAAGGGTTAGGTTCAAGTTTAATTTAATATAGACACTTTAATAAATACAAGACCAAGCAAGAGGAATATATCTGACCTTCAATGGCAAATGTATCTTTAATTACTAGGATGGTGTCTTCGGGCTATTAAATATTTATGTTTTGTGTGACTATCCAACCTTAAGATGCTGAATTATTAATGCCAATATGATTGCATGCATTTGTAAAATATATATTCATTAACTGGTAAATATATTTCCTAAGCACAATTATATTGATGACAAACCAGACCAAAGTAGCAATATAGAAAAATTACAGAAAATAGCACTTTAAGTATGTCTTTATTTCATGATGATTAAATTCATGCTAATTACAGATATTAACACAACAAACAAAAAGTAAAATTTAATACAATTTAAATTATAAAATTTTTAGGATGTCAGTTTTTATTTTTATAAGCAGTTATATAACCAAATATGTTCAATGTTACCAATTTGTTTAGTGATTGAACATGAAGTAAGAATATGCAAATACACTCAACATTCTAATTAGCATTTTAATTTTACCAACATAATGGGAAACATTGTTCAGAAAAATGAACACACTAATTATGATAAGTCTTATAAGATAGAAGTTAATATGTGCACTGGTAGGTAGTCTTTCATCAAAATTCACATTTTACATGACACCTGTTACCTTTAAAGAAAATGTTACCATATGACACCACTACAAGTATTTACTCAATTTTTTTTAAAGAAAACAAAAAACAAACCTGTGATCATTATGCTGTATTACTGTACCAGGCATTTTTATAGATAATGACTAAACATTGTCAAATCCATCTTAAATCAGATTATAGGCAAATATAATTTTCCATTGGTTAGCCACACAGACTTGTGGTTGATAGTGATCTGCAGCTCACTGAATGATGACACCTCCAGGCGTTTCGATGGGTGAAGGATCTCTTTCTTTACTTGGTATCCTGTAGGAAAATAAGAGACGTTGTTAAGACACCAGTGTCAGCTCCTTATAAATTTGCATTTGGGGGTGGTGTCTTTGTTGAGGGATGGGGATAATGAAGTTACTGAGAATAAAGTTTCAAGAGTAGTATATTCTAAGGCTTTCTAAGGACTATCATATATTTTACTGTGGTTTCCAAATAATCTTATTTAATGGACTATTTTCATGTAAGTAAGTTTTCAACTATGTTTCTTAAAAACTTATTTTAAGACAGGGTATTTTAATTTAGTAAGACTATATAAAACATGTGTGAAACTCCTCATATTGACTAAGGGTTTGTATCCACATGGTTATACTGGCCGTTGGGTATATGTGACTGAAATCTGTTAGGAGGATTCTCTAATTCTAGCTCATAGGTAAAGGAAGTTTTGTTGCTGATTATGTTTTATTCTGTTCTGTTCATGATGCCTTTGATTTTGGAATTTTTTAAAAATTCTGGATCTTACTACATAACACAGTTTTAAATTATGTGGAAAATATTTTTTACTTAATAGTATGAATCATTTATCTTAAATATATGCATTACAACCAAATCTGTGACCCAACAGTAGAGCTATTGCCTAGCATGCAGCAGACTGTTTAAGATCTCCAGGGCCTCAAAAACCAAAGAACAAATCAATAAATATATATTAGAGTAAATTCAAGACTTTGTGTATAATAATAATAATATTATTATTATTATTAATAATAACACTCTTTCTGTCCTCTAGTGAAAAACCGTGCATTTTTGCTCAAGTAAAAACAGAGGTAAAATTATGTCAAATTCATGGGGAACTCCAACATATTATCTGTGTGGTGTCATTTTGTATGTGAGGCCTCTTGAGCCCATTTAGCCAATGCTAACTTCATATGATGCATGTGGCTAAAAAGTGAAGGTCAAGAGTCATCTCGTCTATGTATGGGTTTTTCTGGGATAGCAAACTATGTTTTTTCAAATCAGTGTTCTTGTCATGAACTAATAAAACAAGCAGAATAGTTGAGAGGTGTTTCCAAATATTTTTAAACCATGTAAAGGATAGTCACTTAACTGTGTAATTCTCTCCTTAGATATTGATTTTTACTATTTGGACTTTAAAAATACATTGGAATCCATAGAATATGTTTTTGGACAATTCTTAAAGTCTTAGAGAATTCACTTTGCTTTGGTATTGATTTTGGTAGATGTTAAACTAAATGTTTAGAAAAAGTTAAACATTTAGAAGCATTGAAGTCAAGAAGTTTTTAAACTGTTGTTGCATTTAAAAATAAAGAAATTTGAGTGTCCTTAGGCAAAGCATTCATTCATCACCTACTGGCTTCTCACTATAGCTGTTTACATCGTCACTTCAGGTATATACATATATATATATATATATATATATATATATATATATATATATATATAACCTGCCTAGTTGTCAAGTCCTGTAATTATATTTTTTAGCTTGCTTCTGGGGCAGCAATATGTGTACATGTACTGGGCAGTTGACTGAGCAAACTTTCATTTGTAGTCAATTGTCAAAGAGAAACACATATAAAGAAGTATGCTATTCAAACTAAATATACATATGCATACATGTATAATTATTGAGCAAGTGAACATGCTACTTCATATGAGGTTGTCCTTTTCAATTAAAGGTAAGCAGGTTATCTATTTTTCAATACTAAATAAGTTAAAATATTTTAAAATCCTGGGATTTAAAGCTATAAAAATCAACATATTCTGGCAATGAACACAGCTAAGGTAAGGGAAAGAATTTGCATAGAGTACAGACAATAGCACTTTTTTATGGGTAGGTGTGAGACCTCATTGAATGTGTCTTTCAATAAATATTTATTTAAACTTGAACAAAACTTATCAGTATATAAGAAACCACAGTGATATGTGTTCAGGTAAATGTAATTGAATCATACAATACATGACTTATGTGAGTTGATCAGTTTTCTAAATAAGTGAACTGCAAACAGCACAGTTCAGTTTGCGGTAGAGAAATTCAAGCAATAGATTGATAAAGATTATAATTGGAAAGAACCCATAATCCATATGTAACTGCAATGCAATATAAAATGAATCCCCTGTGGTCACATTTTCCCTTACACAGAAGACTGAAAGTCCATAGACTTATCCTACATAAAGCTATATTTAACCTTCAATCCAAGTTCCGGATTTTGTCCACTCCCTCTCTTCTGAGTTGCATTCACCTACCTTAGCTTGAGCATCACCAAGAAGAGAATTCCACAGGTAACTACCATACACACAACAACATAGATTAGTTCTCCTGGGAAGAAAAGATTAGAAATTAACTGCTCGTGTTAATGTGGATTGCTGGAAGCCCAGGAGGGTTCAATCCTAGGTGAAGAACTACAGGCAACTGAGAAATGTTTGCACTGGGGAATGTTTGTCTTCAGGGAGGGGCACACTGATTGGCTACCCAATACCAAATGGCCAATACTGGAAACATGCAAACTAGTAACATAAAGACTGAGAATGTTATATTAGTAATATATGCATGTATACTTAAATGAATGTAACAACAATTAATAAATAATGTGGCCATGAATTTGAAAGAGAGAAAGGAGGTGTATTTGGGAGGATTTAGAGGAAGACTAGAGAAGTTGAGATGATGTGATTATATCATGATCTCAAAAAAATGAAATAATTTTTAATTCACTGTAGTTTAGAGACACTAAGCATTATTTTCATAGAGAGTTTTTAACTGACCATTAAAGGGAGAATTGAATCCAGTCAGAGTAATTTCTTTTGAATGCTTTCCTTCATATGAAGAAATGTCTTTGACATTAGGAGTTGGGTAATCTAAAAGAAAATAATAAAAAATTGAAGTATTTAAAATTATACTTTGGCTTTATCAAATTGTTATAATTTGTTTCATATTATATTAAATCACAGAAATCTAATTCTATGCCACAGTTTTTATAAGTCTAATGATTTGTATGAAAGTACAAATGCTAAAATTTTAAAACCTTATCCCTACCATGTTTGATCAATTAAATCATGGAAACCCTTTTCCTACAAACCATGATTAGAAAAAAAGTTCTTGCTTTATGGAATAACTTACTGAGTCTTGCATATGGGCAAGAGAGACAGAAGATAGTAATTTGAAGCTTCAGGTTTAGACATTGAAGAAGATTTCTTCTTTACACAAGTGATTATTTCAATGTGTTTTTTATTCCTTTTTATTTAATCTTTTTTATTGAATATTTTATTTATTTACATTTCAGATGTTATCCCCTATCCCATCCCCCCTCCTCCATTTTGCTTTTATACTATTTTAATTACATGCAGGTATTAAGGTCAGTTCTAGGTTGAGGACTAGCAATATAATAGATGCAAATAGTCAAGGAACAAGCAAGACAATAAACACAAACAGCCAAAGAACAAGCAAGGCAATAAACAAAGTCCTGTGATCACTCCCATGATCCCTGGGGACCCAGGAGCCCACTTCAATGTGTTTTAGTGATACCACGTTTTTCAAGTAGCCACTGATAAATGGCATCCCACAAAGGAGTCTCTGAGTGAGCTGATCCTGCCACTCATCTGTCATGGGGCAGCTTGTATGCAGGGGTAATGCCCTAGCCCCTCGCCCTTCACTACCTGTGTAGCAATCTGGAGAGTTGGCCCTGGGATCATGAGAGGGTGAACTGGCACTGCCCCTCACTAGTTAAAGTGCTCAGGAAAGTAGGCCCCAAGTCATGACTCAGTAACAATATAGCTGGCCTGGTGATGGAGGTAATACGGGTACAGATGGTGGGGGAGGTGGGGAGTGGGGGTGTAAGCTGACTCCAAGAGCATGAAGGCAGGAGATCTGACCCTGCCTCCTGCTGATGGAGGTACTGGGTGGCTTAGCCAGAGCAATGCTGGAGAGTTAGCCCTAGTGGTACCCATAAGGGAGAGCTGGCATGGGGACCAGCTCAGCTATCACCCAGGCCCAGACCCAAGGCTCTGAGGTGGCCCACCCCCAAATCTATATCAACTGCAAATGGTTGGGATTCCTGAAAGGGCCAGTCCTGCTGATCCAAACTGATAGGATCCCCATGACACAGAGCAACAACAGGATAACCTGAGGAGGCCAGATGAGGATCCAGGGTTGATGGTGTCACAGAAGCCAGAAATCTTGTACCAGTCCAATGACTCATTGCCATGGACATTTGCAAGTGAAGATGTGTGGACAGCGGGATATACTGTCGGACACACTGACACACTACAGTTTCCATAACCAGATGTTTTCTATGCTTTTGTTTTTGTTTGTTAGTTTGTATTTTTTATTTTGTGGGGGAGGTTGCAAAAGCGAAGAACATTTATAAGGGGACAGGAGATGAGGAGAACTGGGCTGCATGATGTGAAACTCACTAAGTCTTAATAAAAAGTTAAAAAACAAAACCAAAGTTCTCAAGGTGGTTTATCAAGGAATCCATGAATAAAATCTTGGCAAGCCTGAGTATATGTAACTGGTAGACTAACATTTGTGTATTAGGATGTGTTCCAGGAAATATTAAATAAGACACCAAGTTCCCGTGCTACACCCAGCTACTCTCTGCCCCTGTGGTCTTGCTGCCTCTGCCTCTAGGCTAGACCCAGGCAGCATCACAGCAGTCTTCTCAGTTCTGAGTTAGCTTGCCTCAGAGCCAGTTACTTCTCAGCTATCTACCTCCTGTGGCTAGTTGACACAAATCCCCTTAACCCAGTAAATCAAAACTCTAGAAGCTTATAATTAATCAGTCAGATTTATATATCAATAAATTCTCAGTTCACAAGATGCCCACTCAATAATTTCAGAGCCAATAGATAAGAATATAAATTACCGACCTAGATATTACAAATTGTCCTGTAATTATCCATCTCTTACATCAAATTCATAGCTACCTGTGGCTATTTAATGCCACACAGAATCTGAGTCATCCTGCTCTTCCTCCATTTTCTTTCCTTCTCTGTCCTCTCCCTCCTCTGCTTCTTCTCCACCAAACTTTTCAGCTCCACCTTCCCTTCCACTGCCCAATCACTGGCTCTAGCCTTTATTTTACCAGTTAAGGTGGAGAGAAGGTTCACAAGAGGATTCACTCTTTGTCCACATCAACTAACTCCCTGAAGAGAGGAATTAGCATCAAAATAGAAGCCAGGGCTATCCACAACAAGGGTGAGTACAGAATATACATTGAAGATTCTTATTTTTTAACCAATCAATGGAAAGCAGGAAAATCCCACATTAAAATCGTCTATGTCTCTCCATGTAAATATTAAAGTCTTTTTGTTTACTAAACACACACATTGCATAAACAATCGCCACACGATTTCTATTGCTCTTAGCCGCTTTTGCACAGGATTCCATTCTCTCTGTCACTGGATCCAAACAAATCAACCATCTCACTCCATGCTGCTACTCCTGATTTATAGCAAACTATGGGATATAAAAAGAGAGTTTTAAATAGTATTTGGACAGGTTTGTCAGTATCCACACTGACCTCTAGATATAGGTAAGAAATTTAGAATTTGTTCTTACTTTGAAATCAGGGGATCAATTAGCAAGTGAAGGATCAAGTGTGACACAGAAGCAATAAGTAACTTAAAACTTGCTGTCATAGCTCAGTCAGCAAAGTGTTTCCTGTGCAGTTTCAAGGACCTGAGTTCTACCTCGAATACCAATATAGAAGAAACCTAGCTGTGATGGTAACTTAATGTATTTCCAGTCCTGGGGAAGCAGAGACGAGAAAATGCCTGAGACTTTTATGCTGGCCATCCTTGGTGAACCTGTAAGTCTCAGATTCCAGTGTCTGACTTGTCTCAAGAAAAACTAATAATCAAAGAAATACTTAAAACAAAACAAAACAAAACAAAACAAAACAACAACAACAAACCCAACAAGGTAGATGACTTCTGAGGAATGACTCCTAAGGCTGATTAATTTTCACATGCCTTTTCATTCACACACAAATACACACACACACACAAATGCACAATACACACACACACACACACACAAATGCACATTTAAACACAATTAAAGCTAGAATGTTTCAGCTATCCATGGTGTCAGATTTAAGAGGATTCAATTTGAAGCATGTCAATTATATGCTAAATTATATATTTTCAGGGCAGTGCCTTATTTTTTCTAAACATGCAACATGCAGAAGTTTAACTTTGTGTGAGTACAGAAAATAAAACCTGTGCATTGATTCAAAAAGATACAAATATGCAGCATCTCAGTAAGAGCACAATATTACTGCAGCGTCTCAGTAAAAGTGCAATATTACTTAGAATACGTAAACAGCAAAATACACACCGTAAGTGAGAGAGAAAATTTGTGCAATCAAGATATTCTTTATGGACTTGACATTCTCTGTATAGAAAAACATTTTAATTTGTGCGTGAGTGCGTGCGTGTGTATGTGTGTGTGTGTGTGTGTGTGTGTGCAGGAACGAGTCACAGTGTGTATATGGAAATGAGAGCACCATTTTGTAGAGCCAGTTCTTCCCTTCCAGTCTTATGTGGATTATAAGGATCAAACTCAGGTCACTAGGCCTAAGCAGCAAGAGCTTTTTTGTGCCAAGCCATATAGCTGGGCCTTAATGAGTATTTAGGTGAAGACTTGAAAGAAAGCAAAAGGAAAATCAGTCTTTATATCAAAGACTGGAGTGCACAGAGAGGCCCAGGAACTCTTCAGGTAAATCGTTTAATCTTAAAGTACTGGACTTTTATCACTTAAAGGCTCCATCCTAAGTCACTTCCATGCTTCATGCACACTCACAGGGTATAGTCCATGCCTCATGCACACTCACAGGGTATAGTCCATGCCTTGTGCACACTCACAGGGTATAGTCCATGCCTCGTGCACACTCACAGGGTATAGTCCATGCCTCATGCACACTCACAGGGTATAGTCCATGCCTCGTGCACACTCACAGGGTATAGTCCATGCCTCGTGCACACTCACAGGGTATAGTCCATGCCTCATGCACACTCACAGGGTATAGTCCACAGCCAAAACAGGGAAGGTAAGAAGTTGAGTGCACGTGTATCACTAATTTTTCAGATGGAGCAAATGAGTGCAGTTTAAGTTTAGAGGATGAGAAATGCGGACAGTCAGCTTTTAGATATCTTTCCACAGGTTTCTTTCTAGAACATGTTTAATAGCGATTGTAAAGGGCACTTAATATAAATATAAGCGTTAAAGGTTTAGAACAAACACCTCCAGTCAGAACCACGTTGTGGTTTTTCACAAATACTTCAGATTGTATTACAAGGTAATTTGTATGCTTTAAATATCCTGTTACTTTATATAACTCTACAAAGATATAATGATAACTAGAAATAAAAAAAATAAGTCACAGCACTGTAGACAACAGAATTAGAGACACAGGTAACATCAAAAGGAGAGGACAGTCACTGATATCTTGCCATGGACTTAAGGCCTCCTTCTAATTTGCTGAATGTTTTGGAGTGGACTAATTTTCATTTTCCTTTTAAGTCTTCTGCAACCAAGTTTATTAAATCAACATAATGTTTTTTAGCTAATAATGACGATCAAACAAAACAGAGCCTGCAAATGGTCCTGTGGAGCATAGGCATCAAGTAGAAGCCATGTTTTCTCTCTTTATTTTTTGAGAAAGAATTTGAGAAGGGTCATGGGACAGGTTGGAGGGATGAGAGGAAGAGGGGGAAATTTGTATACATGAATGTCACAAAATAGAATATTAGAAAAAGAGAAATTAATTGTAAGTGATAGAAACTTTTAACTATGGTAAGTTAGTAAAATCAAAATTCTTAATAACACAGAGAGTGTAGGGGAGGGACAGGGAAAAAAGTCTAGGTTTAGGTTTATTAGATACAGGAGTGAAGCAATGAAATCGGTCTCTACCAATGTAATAAGATATAGGGACAGCAACAGGTAGGCCAGCACTGAGTCAGGAGATGGCACTCAGCTGAACATTCTTTTCAGGTAGCTACTTGGCCATATTTAAAGAACTAAAACTGTAAAAGAGACCATGTGTCCATTGTAGGATAGGTATGCTGAAATGGCGGTGGATCAAAGTAAATATGGAGAAGTGTTGGGAGTAGCTATTAAGGCTGTAGACACACGCTTCATGTACATTTTCAAGGTAATAGCTACCACATGTAGCTTAGACAGAATGCTGTTGTAAGGTTTAGACTGTGCTCTGCACTAGAAACAGAGTGACTGAAGACAAAGGAGCTGACTCATGGTGACCTGGCTATTTATAACACCACCAGAAAAAAGAAATCTTCATTTGCAGAAAACATACAACATCACAGTGGAGTAGTACAGTGAACTGCCCCTTGAAACAAGCCTTGTCAACTGATTTATGTGGCCTCCCACTTGTCAGAGTGCCTTGCCTCCCAACCAAAGTAGGCATCATCAGAAACCAGTGAACTCTAGAGTCTTAAATAATTGAGCTGTTTTGAAAGTCTTTATCATATGCCTCTGGGGACTTTTTATCCACCAAACTCAGGTGCTGATACAACAATAGAGTATAAACCCAACTATTATAAACTTATAGAATACTGTTGATGGGGAAAGTTAGGCAGCCTTGGTGCTAACCCAAAACAAAACAAAACAAAACCAACCAACCAACCAACCAACCAACCAACCAACCAACCAACCAACCAACCAACCAATCAACCAGCTAAAGAACCCTTCTCACCCTAAGTAGAGGAATAGAAAAGAAAGAGATGAAGAAAAGGTGTCAGTGTTATAGAGACACACTGTTGAGATATCACTGAGAACTTACACAGGTCTTGATGGAAGTTTCTATCATTCCACACTGTTTTATCTGTTTGAAAACTGATTGAGAGTAATGAACAAGAATAAAAGCTGTTTGAGCATTTTATAGCTTACAAGGTAACAGAGTGATTTTTGAATTTTCTTGCAATGCTCCTAATGTTGTATGGATTTTAATGGGCTCATGCAAAGGACTCCAAGAGAAAAATTTGGAAATCATGATATTAATGGAAGATAACCTATTTGACATTACCAGTGGATTCCCAGGAAAGTTTTACTTGTTGTTTACAGGCCTCATCAAAGAGGCTTAATTTGTCTAAGTACCAAACATCCTTTTTCATGGAAGTTCCCCATCTAAAATAATATTCCAGAGTGTAGGTGCCAGGGCAGTTAACCATTAAATGCCCACATGTGGTACTTCATGGGAAGAATCTGATGCTATTATGTTGCTGTCTCATGAATACTTGTCTTTTAAGCCAGGAATACACACGCTCATAATAAATGGCTTTTATGACTTCACATACACAACCCTGAAGTGCAGAAAGTATAAAGGAAAGATTGCTTATCTTATGCAGGCTTGGCATGAACTCCATCCCCAATTACAGGCAATGAGGGGCTGGATGAAGCCAATGAAAGCATAGGCAGGAAAATGGAAAATATAGCACAATGCCTTCACATAATAAAGACTGTTATTGTTCAAATTGCAACAATATTGTTTTGGTTTGTTTCTTTATATTCTTCCGTGATCTTAAATGTTTCTGTCCTCTATAGTGGTGCCAAAATGTGAGCTGTCTCACTCATCAGTGGCAACTCTTTAATCTTTCTTTTTTGGCATAAGCACACAGCCAAGGTAGTCATGGATGATTCATGCATCATTTCATGCTCGGTGGCAGACTTCCTTCTCCCCTAAAAACACCTAAGCCTTTAAGAGCAGAGTTGGGAAAAAAAGTGAAGGTTGGAGACAGATGTTCTCCTGTTGTTTCTGTTGAGGGTTTGTATACTTCAGTATTTCCAGATTTGAGCCGTGTGAAACATTTTCTGCAAAATAAGAAGCCAAGCCAAATTCACTGGGTTTCAGATCTGCAGACAAAATTTGAACCAGCTGGCTTTTATTGGTAACGTTTGTGTGTAAGAAAACCGAGTGGTGAAAATAAAACCAGCATTTTCCCAAACTGGAATGGACGTGTCTTTTGGCTATCCCTTCCATCTATCTTCTCTTGAGACAGTTTTGAATTTTGAAAGGACCTCAAATAAAATGTGCCAGGTAATTCTTTGGAGTATCTGTTCGGAATATTAACTAACAAAGATAGAAGATGGAAGCAAACCTGCTTCTTCTCATGGCCAAAATTCAGAAGAAGATGAAAGAAGCTGTGGTTCTATACAACCTGAGTTCAAGTTGCTCAGAGCATGCTCTCTATGCATATACTTTCAGAAGTAAATCCCAAGAGGTGCCAATTTAAATCCACAAATGTATACATCAAAACCTGGCAATGAGGGCACACTATGGCAAACTTCACTGGGTTTGCAGACGGCAAAGCTCTGCCCTACAGTTTAGGTACATTTAGGTGGGAATTACTAGGTTTATTATAACAACATATGCAACATAGATTTAAATATATTAATAGAAGCAAACAAGCATGTCCTATTATGAAAAAGGGGAAAATATTTACAATTATTTCCATAATTTTAAAAGCAAGGCAAATAAGAGGTAATCCTAGCAAGAGGGGACTCCCTTTTCTCCAAATTTCAGTTCCCTGTTACCAGAAAGAGTAAGTATTCTTACATAAATAAAGAAATGATGTAAGTTTCTTAAAATTTGATCTAGTCTTTGAGAGGAAAACCTCTTGGCTGTTTGTCTATTGTGAAATTCCCACTGCAGGTGACAGCTTCCAGAACAACATTGTCTTGTCAAAGCTACAAGTGTTACCATAGCAAATATGGCATGCCCAACTATTCAGGTTGTGAAAGAGTGTGTAAAAAAACATGTACTATCAGCCACCTGAGAGGTGCACTTCTCATCCAAGCCCAATTTTACAATGAGAAGCCTATATTCTGCACATTTTTCTGAACATTGTAGGAAATGTACTGATACTCAAGTGATTATAAGCTTCTGCAGCCCATATCTCAATTTTCATCGATTAGAATAGTAAAGACAAGGAGAATTCTGAGATCAAAGCCATCCATGCTCTGTTGGATGGCCATATGCCAATGGGCAGTAATAATGAGTTACTTTTAAAAAATGAAGGCTGGGGGGGGTCACATGTAATTGGAAGGAGGAAGGTAGACATGTTGCAGAAATCCGAGGAAAGTTGGAAGACAGAAAAGGTGGCTGGATATGATCAAATTTAATTGTATAAATGTATAAAATTCTCAAAGAATAAAAGAAGACAGAATTGTAAAGGTCTTATTTTTCCATGCTTATGGCATTTTTTTTTAAATGAGTACATCTGAAACATAATCACAGTTTATCTTTACTTAACAAAACTGGCGTCACCACATTAGTTTTTAATCACAATGTCTCTTCTGGTTGAATTTGAGGGTATGTTTCTATAGTTGAGATCATAATATAATTATAACACTTCTCCTTTCCCTTTCCTTCCTCAAAACATCTCACACACACCCTTCCCTTTTACGTTTCATAGTCAAGGCCTCTTTTCTTTAGTCAATGTTTATAGTTAGGTTTTCTATTGCCGTGATTAAACACTATGGCCAAAAGCAAGCTAGAGAGAATATGGTTTACTTCTCTTACATTTCCACATCACAGTCCATCACAAGAGGATGTCAGGGCAGGAACTCAAGCTGTTGCTGCTACTGCTGCTGTTACTGCTACTGTTTACTGGCTTTCCTACTCTTGGCTTACTCAGACTACTTTCTTATACCTCCCAGAACCACTTGCCCAGGGTGACAGTATTCACAGTGATTTAGGTTCACCCATATCAATTACCAATCCAGAAAATGTCTTAAAGACTTTCCCACAGGCTAATCCTATGAAAATATTTTCTCAATTAAGAGTCTGCCTTTAGCCAGCACTAAAAGATACTTCATTCTGATCACAGGATGATCAACCAAGAAGAAATTGAAATTCTAAACATGTATGTGCTGAACTTGGAGTTAAATGATGTCATAGATCAAATGGAGCTGACAGATATCTAAAGAATGTTCTGGCTAAACATCACATCATGTGCACTCTTCTCAGCAGTCCACAGAGATTTTTACAAACTAGATTCCATGTTGGAATATAAAGTGAATCTCAGGAAATACAAAAATTTTTGAAGTATATCCATGTGTCTTCTGTGACCATGATTCAATTAGCTCAAAATCAATAGTAAAGGATTATTTTAAAGTTAAGAAAGTTAATTGAGGTTAAATAACACTAAAGAATGATATAATAAAAAAATGAAATTGTTTAAAATTCCTGGAAATAAATGAATATAAAAACCCAAGATGCCAAAACCTCTGGAACACACTGAAAGCAGTTTTATAAGGGAAGTTCATTGTGCTAAGTAGATATATTTTTTAAAAAAATCAAATGGAGCATGAATAAATGCCCTAAAGATGTACCTCAAGAGTTTAGAAAAATGAATGATAAACCAAACCCAAAGCTACTAGATAGGAAGGAATAATACCAAGTCAAAAATCAATAAAATAAAAACAAAAACAACAACAAAAATAATTCAAAGATTCAATGAAATTAAGAGCTAGTTCTATGAATAAAATAGGTAGCCCCTTAACCAAATTAATCAAAATGAAGGAAGACAAGACCCAAATTAATAAAATTATAGATTGGTAAAGAAGCATTATAACAGGATTTGAAAACATGCTTTCTTTTTTTTTTTTCCACTGTATCATGGATTCTTTATTTGTAAACCAGTGAAGCTATTTATTTATTTATTCATTTTTTTATAATTTATTTTTTCTCAAATCATAATTCATTCACACAGGGGTTATAAACACAGAAAGGCAGGATGTGGGGAAGGGAATGACACTGGAGTGTGGGTGATCAGGGGGAATACAGATATCATCAGAACCAGGTATCGGCTGGGTGAAGGTTCAGGGGACAAGTCACTATGACTCTGCCTATGACTCGCTTGTCCTTATCTAAGTTGGTATTGTCTGCCAAGGCTACCTATTTACAAGGTCTATGATTACTCAGGCTTGTAAATTTCCACAAAAGCTGCCTGTTGACATTAGCTTATAGCCATCTGTTTCAATGTTTTTCGACTGAGACCCAAGTCTTGGTGTTAGTATACATGTATGACAGGTCTATTGCTGATTTTAGGCCTATGGGTGATTTTAGGCCTTCAGTGTGTAAACAGGGCTGCCCCTGACATCTCCTCCCTTCTCTAAGTATAGAAGGGCTATGGCAATTCTAAACTTGCGAAGGCGGGGATAGAGGCCTGACCTCCAGTATTTGAAGGGGACCTTGTAATGGCTCCAGTCCTCCTGTCATTGTCCAGTGAGGCATGAGGGCCATACCCGTTCCGATGTCTTTTTCCTGGAGAGGGGATACTTTTGACATCAACCCCTATGCAGTCAGGCTTGTCCCTCAGGGAACCCAGATAGATATTTTTATCTTTTATTGATATTCCCTTGCAGAGCTTAGCCTTGCAGCCTATGCAAGAATTCAGATCCACCCAACCTAAACGGGGGGGACTTCTGCCCCTAGACCAAGCAGAGAGGGGCCACCCAGAACCCCCTCTGTCAGGCGATCTGAATTCTTGTGTAGGCTGCGAGGCTAAGCACTGCAAGGAAAACATGTTTTCTTATTTAAGTTGAGAAACTAAAAGAAATCAGTGGATTTCTGGATACATCTGAAGCATCAAAATCAAGCCAAGACGACAATTTAAACAGATCATAAAAACATGGAGACAGAAAGAGTAACAAAAAGCCTTCAGACAAAAGAAAAAGATCAAGGTACAGAAGGCTTGAGAGATAATTCTACCATACTTTCATGAAACTAAAATCCAGTACTTCTCAAATTATTAACAAATTGGAAGTGAAAGGATCATTTCTAAATGTTCTCTATAAAGCTGCCATTGCTCTAATTCCAAAGACAGGTTACAAAAAAGATATAGACTAAATCAATGTGTCTAGTGAATATAGATACAACAAGTCTAACACACACCCACACACAAACACACAGAGGAACAATAACTACACACACCACACACACACACACACACACACACTCACACACTGTTTTGGTCTGCTTTCATGTTGTTACAATAAACACCATGAACAGAAGCAACCTGAGGAAATGTTTATTTCACTTTGAGGAGAAATCAGATCAGGCTCTTAATGCAGGAACCTAGATACAGGAAGTGAAACAGAGGTCATGGAGGAAATCTGTTGACTGACTTGTTTCCAATGGATCTTTCAGCTCTGCTTTCATGCAACTCAGGATCATCTTGCCTCTGCTAACTCTGCCCACAGTGAACTGGGCACTCTCACATCAGTCATTAATCAAGACAATGCTTCACAGTCTTGCACATGGGCCAATTTGATGGAAGCATTTTCTCTGTCGAGTTTCCCTCTTCCCAAATGACTCTAGTTTGTGCCAAGTTGACAAAATTAACCAGCATATTCATCCACCCCAATCATGTTGACTTCACTCTGAGATGTAGGGATGGTTTAACTTAAGCAAATCAATAAATGTATAGCAAAGACTATATACATATGAGACAAAACCTCACAGCCTGCATCACGCTAAATGGAGAAACTCTAGAAGTAATCCCATTAAAATCAGAAATAAAACAGGGCTACCACTATATCCACTCCTATTCAATACAGTAGTTGAGACCCTAGCTAGAGCCATAAGGCAAAATAAGAAAATTAAAAGGTACAAAGAAGAAAAGAAGACATCAAGTGACCTTCATTTGCTGATGATATGATAGTGTCTTAGAGTTTTTAGTGCTCTGATAAAATACCATAACATTATACATCACAGTCAATACCATAACATTCTACATCACAGTCAATCATCGAAGGAAGTCAGAGTAGAAACTTAAGACAGGAACTAAGGCAGAGATCATGGAGGAATATTGCCTACTGGCTTGTGTCCAGTGGCTTGTTCTTCCCGCTTTCTTATAACATGCAGGGCCACCTGTCCAGGGATGCTATCGTCTAGAGTGAATGAGGCCCTCCCACTTCTGTCATTAATCAAGACAATGTTCCACCGACTTGCTTACAGACCAGTCTTATGAAGGTCTTGTCTCAGTTAAGATTTCCTCTTCTTGGATATGTCTAAGTTTATGTTAAGTTGACAAAACTAACTGGCACAGATAGGCTACATCATAGAGTCCAATGAGTCCACCAAACCCTAAATGATCAACACTTTCAGCAAAGTTACAGAATGCCAAATTTTCTTATAAAAACGAGGACAAAATGGCAGCCTATAAATTGCGAAAAGGTTTTCACTAGCCCTGCATCCAATAGAAGGTTAATATCCAAAATATATAAAGAACTCAAGAAGTTAGACTCCATAAAACCAGATAATTCAATTAAATAACGGGGTACAGAGCTAAACAGAGAATTCTCAGCTGAAGAATCTCAAATAGCCAGTAAGTACTTAAAGAAATGTTCAGCATCCTTAGTCATCAGGGAAATGCCAATCAAAACAACCTTGAGATTCCACCTCACATCAATCAAAATGGCTAAGAATAAGAACTGAAGCAACAGTAGATGCTGGTGAGGATATGGAGAAAAGGGAACACTCCTCCATTGTTGGTGGGATTGCAAACTAGTACAACCACCCTGGAAATCAATCTGGTGGTTCATCATAAAATTGGAAAGAGTTCTAGCTGAGGACCCAGCTATACCATTCTTGCATATATGCCCAAAAGATGTTCTACCATACCACAAGGGCATGTGCTTCACTATGTTCATAGCAGCCTTATTTTTGATAGCCAGAAACTAGAAGCAACCCAGATTTCCCTGAACCAAATAACGAATACAGAAAATGTGGTTCATTTACATAATGGAATACTATTTAAAACAAGGACATCATGAATTTTGTAGGCAAATGGATGGAACTAGTAAATATAATCCTGAGTGAGGTAACCCAGACACAAAAGGACATGCATGCTATGTATTCACTGACAAGTGGATATTAGCCAAAAAGTACAGAATGCCCATGACACATCCAGCAGACCCTAAGAAGTTAAACAAGAAGGAAAACCCAAGTAAGGATGCTTCAATCTCACTTAAAAGTATCAAAATAGTCACTGGAGGGAGACAGAGGAAGGGAGGGACCTGAGTGGGAGAGGGGATTGAGAGGGGAAAAGGGGAACAGGATCAGGTATGGAGGAGACAGGAGAGAAGCCCAGAGGACCAAGAGAGTGAGTGCAAATATTTCACAGCTTGGGGCATGGATGGTGGTGGTGGTGGGGCCCTGGGATGTGAGAGGATACTAGGACTCAGTAAGGATACTATAGCTGAAATGCCCAACAGTGGGGAGATGAGACCTTCAGCCCTAAGACATGGCCCCTAGTGGCAGCATACCTTATATCAGGAAAAACTAACATTTTGAGGAATCTTTTGTACACAATAAATGTTTGTCTGTCTTGCCCTTGTTGAACACATGGCCTACAGTTGTCAACACTGTATTTAAGAAGCCACTTCTCTTTTGTAAAAATTTTTGTCTGCCTATGACATCATTATGATAGTGCCAAGCCTATGGATTCCTGTGATTTTCCATATCCTCAAGTTTACGGTTTACTGAGCTTCAGTCTTCCTATGAGTTAGCTATGTAATTTCTGTGGCACTGCTCTGGTGTAGGGATGAAGAAGATCATGCCCATTACAGACATGCTGGTGTTGTCTTGCCTCTACAAAACCACACTGTATACTAGAGTCTATTAATTTCCAAACATGCGATTCAACCATTAGGGTTGTTCGTTTTGATCCATGTTTTAAAATCCACATTTAAAAGTTGGCCTGACAAGAAAGAAAGAAAGAAAGAAAGAAAGAAAGAAAGAAAGAAAGAAAGAAAGAAGGGAGGGAGGGAGGGAGGGAGGGAGGGAGGGAGGGAAGGAAGGAAGGAAGGAAGAAAGGAGGGTCTCTGTTTATATTTTAGGCTTGAAAACTAATAAAAGCTAAAAACACTGTTTTTCTCCTGAGATACAAGCCCAAAAAAACATTTGGAATTCTAAGTCTATAAATTAAAATACATAAAAGGCAAAACTTACAGAGTTTACCATGGTTATATGTTTCTATATCGATTTGTAACTGAACTCATTTTAAAGAAATGGTTTGTTTGTTTTTATTATTCTTTTCATTGCTAACTTAAAATACATATGCTTGATCTTAAAAAAAAAAGCACAAAGCCTTTTCAAATAATGAAAAACAAGATCCTAGAGGAATAATCACAGAATTCTAAAAGGGAAAAACATAAATTTATAAGTGAGTGTCTACGAATTTGATGACCTACAAATTCACCATGGAGCCACTTTAATCCAGAAAATACAACATATTTGAAAGCTTAGACACTACATAATAAATATGAATATAGACTAGAGAAAGTCTGTTAAATGTTCCTTGAAAACCAGAAGACTATTTTAGCACCTGGACTGAATTTGAAGGAAACTAAACTTGAATTAAAGTTTTGTGTAGACACCAAGAAAAAGTCAGTGGTTTTGGCTAGTTGAAGTGGTTTATTTAAAGACAGAACTTAACATAAAGTTCCTGGAACGCTGCCTTATATTTGGCTGTAAGAAACAGTCGTGTGTGTGTGTGTGTGTGTTTATGTGAAGGAAGGAGGGAAGACAGAAAGAGTCAGAGTCAGAATTGCAATCAGAAATGTCTCTCACACTGCTCATTGTTTAATTTATAGTGAATAATTCTCCTTCTCAGCTAGGCAGTGATTTTATGACACTGAAAATTAAGACAAACATCTTAAAAGATAAGCTTGAGCCTTCATAAATTCATCTTCACAGTCTCTAAATTATCTTTTAAAAAATGAGCACAGTTTTATGCAGTACAGAAAAATATGCAGCAATGTGTTATGCACCACTCCATATACATGGGTAGGTTTAAAAGGCTATCTGCGAATGCACTGAATGATGGAATGGGATACTGGATCCAAACCTTCGCTGGGAAAGAGGCAGACAAATTCTGTCAAGCAAGAATGGATCATATATCCATTGAGTGCACACAAACACGATAAGTAAAACACTTTTATAGCATTTTGATATCTATGAGAAGGCATGGACAGACAGAGGTAGAAATGGGGCTATAAAATGAAACTAAGTGCTAGAGCACGGAGTGGCCAGAAAGGTTCTTTTCTTAAGACTAAGACCTTACTTAATATGTAAGTACACACTATGTCATGAAAGCCAGCTGGGTATAGAAATCTTTTGGAAACAATCTTCTTCCATCTGTATTTTCATGTAGATACAGGGAAACATAGGCAGCTTAGGTGATGTATTAATTTAAGAACAAAGTCATGTTTGGATAGTGGTTTACTTACATGGTGAAATAAATCCAATTGTTAAATTGAAATATACATTTTACTATTCAGAACTTAAAGAAGTAGATCATCACAAAAGAACAGTGTTACGACATAAAGACAGCCAATATTCTCATCACAGTGAACATCTGAAGCCTGTGTGTGTTAACTCCTGATTCTTTTACTTAAACATTTGAATTGAAAATTTTTAGCTTAAGATGAAATAAAAGATTGAGGCTCTTAATCTTAATTCTCATAAGGGGAAAATATCGCTTGCATTCACTGACAGGGCAGCCACCAAGAAAGAATATATATTGTTTTGTTCCTGCTTCTATGGATGTATTGATTCACTCTTGCATTTTCACTGTTGGGTTACTATTGTGTGTCTGTAGTTGTTGGAAGGATTGGACAAAGTGTGCCACCAGAGGAGCTTCATGACTTTGTGCTTAGTAACCTTGCTTTTTCCCATGCAGACCATTCTTGTTCCCTGAGAAGTGCGAAGGAGGCTCTTGGACTTCACACAGGAGACTGAAGTTTTCCACATGTGGATAAGATCAGTGGCTCCCAAACTTGGCTACAGTCAGAGTTATCTGGACAAGATTGGTTTTATATAAGAAATTCTGTAGATATTTCTGAGGGTGATTCAAGTTTGGGAATCAAAAATTTAATGTTAGTTAATTCCCTTTGGCTTCGAGTTGTGTTTGGCCTATTAGGGCCTTCAGTTATAACAGAATATTTATTCCAAATAAAATTGGGAGAACCAACTACCTTCTGTGAACACTTAGTAGAGAATATTGAAAATGTGTATGTGTAAAGTATAAAGAAAAAACCCAGAAGTAAAACCTGGAAGCCCAATTAATGGACTAGTTTTAAATCCAAAACCCAAACAATAGTTTTTAAAGTAATGTGTTTAGAAGATATGCATTACTTACTATATAATAGTCACTTGATACATGGAAGTTTTTCTCAGTATGGTGTACAGACTTTGGTAAGTTACATGAGGATAGCTACAGGACACACCTCTTGTCCTTTGGAATTAGATCACACCGCACACAAAGCCTGTTTGCTCTTTGAAATATATCTTTGGATATTATCAGATCTGTTAGGCAACTGGTTCTAGGAAAACTGGGTGTAGTTCATGGACATCTGTCACAAACCACAAACCCAGAGGTGGCCCTAGAGAGCAGGGTGAAAGAGAAGCCCTCATTGCAGGCACAATTGTTACTTAATTTTGCTTTGTCTAGAAAGAGAAGTGGCTAGACATAAAACTTACAGTTGGTGGTTAATTTCTAGATCCATGAGACGAAAAGAACAAATATGGAAATTTGTAACCATGGAAGGGAAGGGGAAGTAGCACATGGAAGGCCATATGCTAGTGGTAAAAAGTGGACAGATTTCTCTGGGAGATTCTACCCACCACAACATGCCCTCCACACAAAGGTGAAGTTAATAGACTATGCGGTGTAAGTCTGCAGGGTCTTTTAAAACCTCTCTATGTCATGAGATGAAGTATGATGTTGCTATAGCGGAAAGGATGGGAGCTAGCTCTGGGTATCACAGAATGGATTTCTCTTCCCTAAGGCTGGCTAGTAGAGATCCTCTAATGATGAGTGGCAAGTCTTCCAGCATCACCAGAGACCTGTAGGGAGCCCTTATTTTGGTAGACTAGCAGTAAGTTGATGAAATGATTGTCCTATCTTAAATGAGTTAGGGATGCCTTGTAGCTGAAATGTATATTTACTTTGGGTACAGAGTTTTTCTTTCCTTCTTACAATCAAAACACTTCCTCTAAAACACTAGCCTCCCTTGATGCAGCAGCAACTTAGCAATGCTTTGCCTTGTGCCTGTACCTTTGCCACATTCTTTCTCCAGCAAAATTCAATTTGTGCAGTAAAATGTGATTGTGGAAGTTGCTTGCTTTATATTGCTATGATATAGTCTATGATCAAAAGAAATTGGGAAGTAAAGGGTTATTGGGGTTGTATATCTCTATAAAAGTCTATCTTTGAGAGAAGTTAGGACAGGGGGGTCAAGCAGGAGCACAGGTGTGCCTCTCATGGCTCCTTGGCTTGGTTCTTTATACAGTCCATGACCACCTGCTCAGAGTGGTACTACAGTAGCAACAGCTCTCCCATCAATCACCAATCAAGAAAATGTCTTACAGACTTGCCTACAGGACCATCTGATTAGTGGCATTTTCTCAATTGAAGTTTCCTCTTCCCAGAGGCTTATGGTGAATTGACAAAAACTAACCAGCACAGAGCTCCAGTCAGCATTTTGCATGCACATATTTAAGAGTTCCAGAGATCATGGTTACGACAATGGGGAACAACGTTACAAGGATGAATATTTTGTCTTTTTTCTTCTATGACATAGTCTCATGATATATTTACAAAGCATTGTAGAGCGATTCAAAAGGAAAGGGCAGGTTTTAATTCAATGTATTAGAAGAAAACTACATATATTTGTACAAACTAATGACTCCTCCTGTTTTCAAAACTGGCCTCAGACTACTATTCACAATCTATTGCTCTATGCTTTGTATTCTTCTGTGAGTGACAGATATATTCAGATATGAATTTCTATTTCCCAGCATAATAATGAATAAACTAGATCAATATTAGGGGATGCTGCTTTATATATTTTGTTGGAGATATAGTGGCAGAGACTGGCTAGAAATACACCAAATTCATTTCCCTTTCTACCAGAAGTGAACTGAACTTCCCAGCTTCCCTTGCAGGTAAGTGAAAGTGATGAGCAAGCCACTTAGGACTGACCCACCTAGGTGGCTGGAGCACAAGTTGTACATTTCATTAGCGGGGTAGATGTGTTGTATGGGTTCTATGAGCCCAGAAGAGAACTTGGAGTTACTAAATAGCTCTGTAACACCTGAATTTCAATAATCTTCAATTTCCATCCTACCTGCTCTCTTTGTAATTACCTTCAGTTGGTGAGGAATTAAATCTTGTGTCAATCTACTAATATATATTTGGTGCTGTTACTCAAAAGGAGCTGACCATATAGACACCTGTATGAAAATGTGCATATCATCATGTGGTATTGCCATAGTATAAACCTGAAATACTCAGGAATAGGAAGCAATCAGGTAGATGAGAAGTGCCTACTGGAGTCTGGGAAGGAAGCTGGCCTTTGTATTCTACAGAGGCTAGTGATACTGTACAACTAGAAAGCGAGACCCAGCATCCATACAACCCATAGCTCAGATCAGGTGGTTTTATTAGACAGCACACATTATGAAATGATTATTCTGTATGAGCATTGTGTAAGGTTTTCTAACAAGAATGGAGACTTGAAGTGGGGACTCATTTGCTTTCCAGAGATGAGAGGTATTAAAATGTGAACCAATATTGAAAAAGATAACTGTAGGTCCCCCATGAGTAAGAGATACAAAAGTGAAGTCCAACGGACCCAGCTAGGTGGCTGAGGCTAGAGTCAGGATAGCCTTTTCACTCAAGCCATTAAATAAGAAAGTCTTGGATATAAGGGAGTCAGGAATAAGGCAGATGTGGAACTAAATTAAAATAAAATGACTTCTTTTTAAAAAATTGCCTTTTGGCATATGAAATTAAGTAAAAGAAGATAGATTAGAAAATTAGCAGATGCTTAAGAGTTTATATTGCCTAAGAAACCCCTGATTAAGTTGTAAAACAACAACAAAACCCCAAACCATGTGATTGTTAAACTTTACCTAGTCTCTCAAAATGGATAATCTGAGTCTGATCTGAGTTCCATAGTTATCAAAGAAGCCATAGGTCTCTAAACAACTGAGGTATGGTTTTGGAAAAATCAGGCCAAGAAGAACCTTGTAGAAGACAAAATGGAAGAAATGGGAGGTGGTTCTTTGAAGATGCGTGATCCAGGGTATAATTTAGTAAATCTACCCTACAGTGTGCTTCCTATGATTTCTAGCTGAATCCCATTATTCTGTACGCGGTAATGTTTCCTCCCTCTCTCCCTCCCTCCCTCCCTCCCTCCCTCCCTCCCTCCCTCCCTCTCTCCCTCCTCCTCTCCCCTCTGCATACATGTGTGTATGTGTTCTTGATGTTTGTAGTAAATGGGATAACAGTCAAAAGTCTGCTGTTCATAGATACTTTGCTTACTGTAAGGCAGGATGTGGGATTGCATAGCATACAATTGACTTTGAGTTAGTGTCAGAATAGAAATTTGGAAAACTTTTAGATGTCTTTCTAGGAAAGATATAAATATCTTCTCTGTGTAAACTCAAGAGTGAGCTTATATTTGTTAAGAGTGACAGTAAATGGTAGCAATTGTATAGCTGTTGGTTGATAATCCTAGTGTTCTTCCTTCTGATGCATAGTTAGACTATAATGTCCAGACTTCTGGAAGGTAGGTATGGTTCCATTAGTTGTTGTCAGGTGTGAATAAGAGATGTTCATTGCTGTCACTATCAAACAACAAACACTCCCGTTTGGCTAGGCTGTATACTACTTATTCTTTCTTTGTTCTTAGGCTGGTTCCCTATGATAAATCAGATGTACATGCTTGGAAAGTAGCTAGTCTTTCTTAGATGGTTGTTTTTAATGCTGACAGAGTCTGTGTTGCAGCAAAAGGGACCCATCCTGTGTGGAGCTTCTGCTGTTGGTTATACCATCCAGCACAGTACTGATGTCTCAACGATAATACAGTCATCATGGATACAATCATGTAGGAGAATACAAACTTGCATTAGAATAGACTCATCCCTGGGCATGATGAACTGCCTAATTGAATAAGCCTATAAGGCAAATGTTGAAAAATCATCAGAAGAATAAAAATTAAAATATTGAGGGACACCATATTGCAACAAACCAAAACAACAATAAACTAAACCAAAACAAAACAGTAAATTGTTCATGAAGTTGGCTTGAGGTCTAAAAATGAATAGAACTTGTAGAATTTTGACCTGGATGCAGTGGATGTCCAATGGAAAAGCCTGATCTAAACTCAGACAGCAGAGCACAGGCCAAGTGCATGGGTCAGTGTATAAAAGGGAAAGGAGCTGAAACAAGGGACACAGGGAACTCCTTTGGAATAAACAGATGCAAGGCTAAGAGTGACAGGTAGAAACAGCTGGCTCTGGAAAACTACCTGTCACTGGCAAGAGGGGAATATCAGCAGACAGAAACACATACGAGAGGAAGCTCCAAGCTCCTCTAGTTTGTCCTATGAGATGTTTTCACAAAGCTTTTGAGAATCTCAAGACAGTGATGTCAGTGTACTCATCTCCAAACAAGCCAGTGCCTAAATTTCAGTTTCCTTTCCCCTAAATTAAAGATTAACTTAAAATATATTTACATCTTATTACTAAAAGATAATAAGCAGACTTGTTAAAGCCCAAAGGGACAGAAAAATAAAGCACAGGGGCAGGACACCTTCAATCGTAGACTTAAAAATCAATCAGTCCTGGTGAGCCCATCTTGACTATCCACATCCTTGTGTAGTTTGCTCCTGAAATCACCCTGAGACTGGCATATGACTTGATTTGCTCACAGTATGGCAGCAGGAGATACTTGAGAAATACCTGTATATTTGGTTTTAGTCACTAGGAATTCTGCCTCACCATGTAACAGTCCCAGGCTTTATTGCTGAAGGAGACACCAGAGGAGAAATATGCTGTACCAGCTGACAGTGCTTGCTAAATATACCAACTTGGTCAATCCAGCCTCAGGTGTCTGTGAGTGTCAATACTTGAGAGAGTTTAGACAAAAGACAATTCACCCAAGGTCAGTGTATAAAACTGTTCAGCTAAGTAGCTAAATGGTTAATGATTTTTGGCCAATGTTTTGGAGTTGATTTGTTTTTACAGAACAAATAATAATTGATATGTTCAGCATGTAAATGAAGCCTTTATGCTTCTCATATTTAAATCAGTAAATTATGATGAATAGTAACTTATCAATGTAAACAGTGTATCATTTTCTGATACAGGAGAAATAAAAAGCAAAACCAAACATAACTAAAATAGCAAACGCAAATTCTTTATGAACATTTTTGTTTTAGGATGGCTGGATTATCTCTCTCTCTCTCTCTCTCTCTCTCTCTTTCTCTCTCTCCCCTTTATTTATATAGTGGAAAATGATAGATATGTAGGTAAGCAGATAAATAAAAGACAGTCTTTTAATTGGACAACTTACTGAAACATGATTTGCCATGAAGCATGTGCTGCAAAATCATGCACAATGGTTCAACATTCTGTGTAATGCTCCTGCAAGTACATGGCACTTGAAGGACTGTCCCAAAGGTTCCTAGGTAGGCAGTCCTGCAGCTGTCACTCCCAGAACAAGTAAGGTCTTGTCGGCCTAACATGCTAATGCATGTCTCGTCTTCATGGCACTTCCCAGTCACATGGGGCCAGCATTCTGTCTGGAATGTTCGATAGTGTGTCCTAGAAAACAGAGTGAAGAACTGGATTTAGTCTACGGATAGAGAGATTTCACATTAACATGTGGTGGTCTCTTACCTAATGAAACATTGGCCTGGGGCAGAATGAGGTGTTGGTTTCAAGACTTATGGAAAGCTAACTTTGTATTTTCAAGCATCACATAGGGAGCGTGGGGAAGAAAAACAAAAATCAAAATAGTGAAATTTTGTAAATTACTCTACTTTCCTGAGACTGATTTTCCCTTGTGGCTAATTTTATCCCAACACTTTGCAGTATGAACTACTTGAGAGATTTATTAAAGAACTTTTTGAAACCTCATGCAATTTCGGAGCTCATTTAGACACTGTCCACCACTGAGAAATTTCTTTATTCTGTTTCCATGCTTTCATACTGAATAAACTTTATAAAATTATTTTAATAATTTTTTGTTTTTGATAGCAAGAACTAAGGCTGGGGAACATGTCTCCCTGAAAGAAATTTCATATTTTCTAGTAACCTGTCAGATCATCTTATAAGGTGAGAATGAAGCCCAGACAATGAAGGGTCAGTGATAGGCAGAGAGATACCTTGATTGAAGCTACTTAGGCATTCAAATTTTGGTCTGCTATTTAAACTTTAATATTATGTCAGCCTCCCACAAGGTGTACTTGGAGGTAGGAAGTTTCACTAGATATACTCTTTCCTCTTCCCAGTGTAACCACGTTGACTAAGTCTCCTTTTTGTTTTCTAGTATTAATTTGACTCCTTTAATTGACTTATTGAGGCCAATTGTTCAAACCCAGCTTGGACACAGATGGTGGATTCCTGCACACACTAATTCAACTACAAAAAACTGGCATAGGGACCCATGACAAACCTGTAATTCTGCATCTCTCAGGAGGCTGAAGCAGATGACCTAGTGTGAGATCAGTGGTGACTACCTATAAAAACAGCCTTGCCAGTTGTGGTGGTGCATGCAGGTAGGATTTGCTGAAGGAGGCAGAGGCAGGAGGATCACGAGTTTGAGGCCAGCCTGGGCTACACATAAAAACAAACAAACAAATAAAAAACAAACAAACAACCCCCCCCAAAAAAACAGCCTTGCAGTTTAGACTCGATTCATCACATCCTGAATTGCTTACCTATGTCCTAAACTGTCTACATAAGCATGTGTTTCTGACCAATGGAAAGATAAATTCACCCTAAACATGAGCTTGCATGTGCTTCATAAAAACCTCAGTGAGAGAAAGAGAGCCAGACATGCTGAGCTCAGTTGTGATTTCTAAGCATGGCTATCTGTATATGACATCTTGATGTCAGCTAGAAGCTAGACTGAAAGTTTTAACTGAGAACATAGACTGCTCATAATGTCACTCAAAAGCTGCAAGAGCCCCTCCATTGCAGTAGCCCTCAAGCCTGGTGCCTCACCCTGTGTAATTTCTGGCTTCCTTTTCTGTTGCTTTCCCCTTTCACTGCTCCTTCAGAGGAAGCCATGCACTTCCATTGCAATATCTTGCCTGTTGGATTGCTTTGTGTGCTCTCTGGTAGTAGGTCAAGAGATCAACTCAGTAATTTCCTCCAGTTAGGTCAAACACTCCTCATTGGGAGCATTCCTTAAATTGAAACATTTTCAGTCTATCCTTATCTTCTTTATTGTATCCTTAAAGGGGTTGTATAATTGTTTTTTTGGATATTAAAACGTAATTACAACATTTCTCACTTCCCTTTTGAGAGGATAGGATCCCTCTCTGGTAGGCAGATAGATAGGGAGAGGGGCCATGGAAGTTTTCCAAGATGACATACTTCTTCAAACTTACCAAACCTAAATTAAGTGAGGAAAACACTTCAGAGGCTTAAAAAAAATCCCAGCCCTCAAGGAGACTGTATTCTTTGGCTTCACGAGTCCTCACTCTGCTGAGCAGAGATCTTTTTCTCTGTGTCTGCTACATATGTGTGTTTCATCACCCACAGTAAACATCTTTCTTTAATGCCCATTCTATCCTTGGTGCTTGAGATTTCTCTGCTGTGCTGCCTGTTGGGTTCAAGATTTTCCTTGCCTTTTAATTATTTAACTGGCAGAGGAAACAATCCTGATCCAGATCTCTAGACTTAATCATTTTTCTCCCTCTAATCTCCTTTAATCTAAGAATTGCTCGTTACTTTATATGGTATGCATTTTCTTACTGTCTGTCTTTTTTTGACTAAAATAAACAAGACAGACAGACATTCCTAACTGATGCCAAGATGGGTACCTGATTAGTGTATATTCTGAATGAACAAATAAACAGCTAGCTTTACTTTCCCCCATGACTGTACTTGCTAGTTTTGTGTATTCACTTAAAATAGATAGGGTCATCAGAGAGGAAGGAGCCTCAGTTGAGGAAATGCTTCCATAAGATTCAGCTATAAGGTCATTTTCTCAATTAGTGATCAATGGGGAGTAGTGCCATCCCTGGGCTGGTGGCCTTGGGTTTTATAATAAAGCAGATTGAGCAAGCTGGAGGAAGCAAGCCAGTAAGCAGTACTACTCTATGGTCTCTGTGCTAGCTCCTGCATCCAAGATCCTGCCCTGTTTGAGGTCTTGTTCTGACTTCCTTTAGTGAAAAACAGCAATATGGAAGTATAAGCTGAATAAACCCATGGGTTTTTGTCACGGTGTTTTGTTTTAGCAGTAGAAACTCTGACTCAGGCAATAACAGATAACATGAGGATGGAAAAGAGGGAGGTACATTTTTGATGTCATGGGCACACAAATATGCAGGGAATATCCACACCATACTAAAACTACCTTATTCATCTCAGCCCACAACTTGAGAAAAAAACTGTATTTTTTCTGAAGTTTAAAGAGTTACCTTGCCAAAATTAACAGCCTTTTCAACACAACAATCCATCTGTGGTTGTTCATGCCTGTTAATCCAGTACTCAGAGACATGAGGTAGGAGGATTGTGATTTCAAAGCCAGCCTGGTATACAGAGAAAAACCTTATCTAAAATGAACAAAACTCAAACAACAACAAAGATTCTACAATCACAACAAAGAAAAAAATCTAATTACACAGCTGATTGGGGACCAGTGAGATATACGAGGGATGAAAGGTAATTTGAAAAATCCTGACAAACTGAGTTCAAATCGTAGAAGCCACATGTTGAAAGAAGAGAACCAACTCATAAAAATTGTTGTTTATATGAGTACACACATACACACACACACACACAGCAAATATGAACTTTAAAAAGATGATAGATAGCCCAACACTGTTCCACATGGTGAGTTTCTTTATTCTAAAACTCTGCTCTGCATTTTACATTTGAATTTCAAAAATGGTACCACACGTGTACCACAGAATCACGATGTGAGCTGTCTGGCTTTATTTACCCTATTTTGGATGATGGTGGGAACTCTAGCAATAGAAGGAGATCAGATGTTAGGGTTGGACTATAACAAATAAGGTGCCGAAATAAGAAAGCAAGGTATGTGTGTTTTTACTCACCTGCATAATTCATCATTTCGGCAAGTGTGAATTACACTGAGGCAAGTGGGGGGTGGAACTATGCTCAGTGCACATGGCTTGCTGTGAAGAGTTTCTTTGGATTGCTGACAAGGTATATCAGATTGAGCACAGTCACAAAAGGCCAACATCTGGGCAGTGTTAAAAGGCATATTTTGATAGAAGAACCGTATGGCTGCTCGGCAGTGTTTCACATCGCACAGATTTCCATTTGCTGAGCATGCTTTAAGGTAAAGGGCCAACTGTGCATTACAAACCACATCCCCTACACACGCCTCTGTCACTTCCAAACAAGACTGCATCTGTTTGAATCCTGAAAGCAAGAAAATGCCCAGGTCATACAAAAATAAGCTCAGGGTCGTACATATAGAACCTGAAAACAAAACTATGGGGATTCCACAAGCTGAGTATAAAAGTGTACTAGGCTACTAGGATTTCTTTAAAGGCTTGATGGTGCCATGTTTGAATCATCTTTTGTCAATACTATATACATACTGTGATCCAGATTGTTCAGGGATGGACAGGACCAAAGTGGAGCTTTAGGGGAATAAACATCCCTGAGTCTAAGTTTCTCAAAACAAGCATTTACTCTTCAGAAATAGAAATTGAACCTTATTGTGAGCTCAATGTCTTGAGTCAGAATCATCCTTGTTCTGTCACAGCTAATTGGGAGTGCATGAATAGGAAATTCTGAACAAAGGTTAACACAGTTATTGCTGCCAAGGAAGATGCTCACATCCTGATGAAACCTCTGACATCACTTACAGGCACATACAAAAACAGTTGGCTTCAAACCTTTTAGGTTGTATGACCTGAAATGCCCTTATGGTTTATCCAAGCCTTTGGTTTCAGTAAATATGTATTTCTCAGAATAGAGGATGGAAGGGCTAAATAGGCACCTTCATAATCATTGGAAAGAATGCCATGGTTTTGCTGCATATTTTCTGCAATTTTTAAGCCATACAAATTATTTAGTATTGGCATATCATTGAGAATCAACAACATTTAAATCATAACATCCAGTTTTTATAACGTAGGTAAAAATGATAGTTTGTACATATTCCCATGATATAAAGGAGTAGTTAGATTCCATTTATATTTACTTTCCTTTTTCATGTTATCTAGAAAGAAAACAAAGAAAGTATTTCACTATTAAAGAGTTTTCTAAATTTCCTAGTAGCTAAGGATGCACATGACAAATATGTAAAAATACAGACAAATGCATACAAACTTGTATTATACTTACTTAACCCTTGATATTTAAAATTAATGAGTGATAGGTGAAGAAATATCACACAAGTAAATTGAAAAGCTTTATTTTGTGAATTCACTTACTTGAAAATATAAATTAATATTTCTCATTAGACCATGTACAGTTGTACAATAAAGCAAAAAAAATAGAATCTAAAGAAAAAAGAAGAGAAGGGAGAAAGGAAGAAAGAGAGAAAGAAATGTCCATACCAACAGGATCATAAATCAGATAAAAATGTGATTCAAAAAGTATTTTTACTCTTGATTATCTTAGTCTCTAGGAATTCGTAGGAATCATAATTGTAGAATTAGAAGTTTTCATTGACAAAATCTTTCCTACCATAAACATTAATTGGGTTTTTACTGGGTACCAGGTGATATACTGGAGAATAGCGGTATTCAATCATTCAATCATTGAAACTTGAATTTCATTGCTGCTGGCATCACACAGTTTCAGAGGAAATAAATGTAACTCAAGCCAACATCAAAATCAAGAAACAACAGACATGTGCAAACAGTGTTAAAGAAAGCATTGTGATCAGAATTTCATTTTAAAAACATCCTCTCATGACTCTGCTTGTTCTTCTTGGACTGTCTCTGCTCCTTGCTCATCAACCCACGGCAAAGAAACAGTTGTACGATCACAGGCAAGTTCTTCCTAGTGCTGCATGTCCCAACCTCAGAGACGCTTCATTGCCCCAGATTGTTACTGTTCATTTTTAGCTTTCTGTTGATTAGGTCAAAAATCATTTCTTCTTGACCCCAACCTCCTATCTTTCTGACTAAAAGCCGACACTTATTCATATGTTACTACACCATATTAAATAAAATGATAATACATCAATCAATCAATCAATCAATCAGTCAAACAACCAACAAACAAAATGCAGATTTTAGTGTTTCATACAGATTTTCTAAAATTCAAACCCAGACTTACTAATACAGTTAAACACTACAACTTGCATATCTAGTAAACATTGCACACTCAAACGTGTACACATTGGAACTGGATATCTCAGTCCTGTGCTAAAGCCTTTTCTTCCAGGAACTGTCCACATTACTGGAAGGAATGACAATGGTATCATTGGAGTTATTGACAAAAAAAAGGCTCAAAAATAAACAGAAAAACTAAACAAAGTAAAAACATCTGAAAAACCTGTAGGATCAACTTTAACTCTTGTTCATGCATTCCCATGTGGTTCATGAATATAAACATATATCCAGAATCTAACCAATTTTATATTTCTCCACCATCCAACATACTTTTGCTGCACAATCACTACAGTCTTGTAACAGTAAGAGTACCATTGAGTGAGAGCTTACCTTTACTGGTACTTTTCCAGGTATTGTGTTTACCCAGCAGGTCACTGATTTACCTGGGCCAGCCCTCATATCCCTTAGCGATCCTTACTCCAAGGAGGACAACGGATCAGTCTCTTGCCTTAATAGAAGAGAATTCTGCAAGTCTACAGTGTTCTGTGCAAACACCTAAGTTCTTGCAGCAATCACATTGCATTTCAGCTTCTCCATTAAACCCTGTGTTTGTTTCCAGGGTTTTCTCTGGTAAGCAATTTTCTCAGAGCATGCTGTGCATGCAAGTCTTTTTTGCAGTGTTTTTGAGGAGAATGACATGAGAAACTCCTTACTTGAGAGTGTAAGAATCTAGATTTTGCTTGTTTTATTTACTTCTTGAAATAATTCAAGGGGAGTAAAGGTACTCTAAATCACACTCTCTTGACATGTTCTCTCTCTGACTCTCTCTGTCTCTGTCTCTCTGTCTCTCTCTCTGTCTCTCTCTGTGTCTGTCTCTCTCTCTCTCTCTCTCTCTCTCTCTCTCTGTCTCTCTCTCTCTCTTTCTCTTTCTGCCTCTCTCAGTTTTCAAGATAGGGTCTCACTGTGTAGCTCTGGCTCTCCTGGAACTCACCTGAGTGCTGGGATTACAGGCATGCATCACTACACCTGCCTTTTCCTTTAATTTTAAAATGTCCCTAAAACATTGCAATGGTCTTCAATGAAGGACAGATTTCCTTCCATCAGTATGTAGACCTAACACACTGTAAATGTTTCTTAACTATTTATACAATGAATAAACAAAAAATAAGTTTGGCAATAATATACCAAAGTATTAAGTTCACTTTGCTTCATTTTTCCTGATACTCTTTGATCATTGTCATGATATGGATATTTACAAACATTTAATTCCCAAGAGAAATTGAATAATAACCTTCAAGGTAGAAATGACAAATAGAATCAGAAATTAAATATTCTTTAGTTAACTCTTTTTTATTGTTCTCTTTAATGTGTCTCAATTCTTTCTTTAAATACCAACCTGAAGCCACATCCGCCTTAAATCCATCTCTGTTGCCTTGACTGAAGGTGGGAATTTGATTGACTTGAGTATCCTGTATGCAAGTGTCTCCAAACAAGCTTTCCCAAATCTGAACACAGTCTCTTTCTAAAGGGAGACTGCACTGACAGTTCCACAAAACGGTCTGTCTCAGGCTCTGTCTTAGGCCCACACACATCAGTCGGCCGCTAAGGGTGTGACATTGAGCTGTTCCTCTGCCACAGGTTTTCTTAAAGTTCTCATGGAGCAGTGCGCAGTGCTCAGATTCCTGGCAAGCCTCTGCAGCTGCCACACAGTCATCCTTCCTTATAGACAGTAAAGATGTATCTCTCCTTGGGAGCCATTGGGTTACATTTGACCTTGGCACCGAATTGGAAGGCAGGGGTGACCCCTCTATAGATAGAGTAAGAGAATGGTTTAAGATTAAGTTCTTTTACTCTTCATGCGTTCATAAACTCTTTAGACACATTTTTATATTATTTCACTATCTTTCAAAAACATTGGAAATTTATTTCAAGGCATTGATTTCCAATGACCTGTAATTTAGGAAACTTGAGACAATAAAGTTCAATTGTGGATGTACATAGCATTATTACTGAGTTTTTCTTGTAAATACTTTGTCTTCATTTATTCTTGTCTACATACATTTTGATAACTGACACAAATTTGAATGAACTTTAATGTGTAAATTTATTATTTCTCATAGAAATTTCTATGAATTCCATTTTATTTTGGAGAAGTTTCTTTACTTAAGGGTTGGTCAGATGTTTTTCTTATTTTTTCCTTTACAAATTTTAGGAGTACATTTTTTCTTCCTATTTCCCTTAGCTCCTCATACAGCTTCAATTCCACATATACACTATCCATCCACACACATGCACTTAGAGAGTGTGTGTATATATATATATATATATATATATATATATATATATATATATATTGCATTTATACATTAATAAAGTAAATTAGTATTTTGCCATTCTCAATTTTCACCCTTTGGTGGCTATTTTAGTCTATATAGACACAGTAACCCATATTATGTTCATTCCATGGAAATAAGAGGAGAAATACAACTTTCCTATAAAGCTCTGGGTTAGCATGGGCTTTGGGCTCTGTTTCTAAAGCATTGTTTTCCTCTGAGTTACGTGAGCTTACTTCCACAGTGAGCATTTCCTGGACATTCACAGGTTTTCAACATCTTTTTTCCTAGTAGATTTTCCTGGCCCTATTTATGTTTTAAAGGTTTTTTTCTTATTACATAAGTATCCCTCACATTTTCATTTTTTTCATATCTAACTTCATAGTTGTACAAGGTAAATACACTGTAACTAACTTAATGCTATGAAAATGTTTACTTACAATCTACTTACAGTATCATCATAAAATTTGTCCATAGTTATAACTCTGAAATATGTTTTGAAACACACCCTATTGTAGCATATAAATGTTTTTGAAATAAGAGCTCAACATGAATTGCTGTAAATCAGATCCTTTAATAAGAATAGGAATGATGTTGGCTAGTAAGCCTGGGGGTGCACATTGAAATATATGTAAATAAACGCTGTCCTCGTGTAATTAGTTCCTCATATCAGTCATTAAATACTTTGTAATAAGCTTTAAATCTACCTAATATCAGTCTGTTTTATCAATATATATATATGTGTATATATATATATATGAGAAATAAACCAGGTTAAATTACATGATTACATGATCCTACTAAACGTCTAATTTACTCTATGACATTAGCCACTAAATTGCTTTACTCAGCTTTATGTCTATGTGCAGCAGGGTTTAAGGTATGTCTATCTATATTAACTGAATTATAACTATTTTATAAATGAACATATGATTTTAACGTTCAATTTTTTTTGAAAAATTAAATGTTTATGTAATATATTTGATGATAGTTTGTGAAGTTTCAGGTACTATTCTGGAATCTTCGGAGCTATCAAAATTGTCGAAACTTAAAAAATGCAGGTGTGTATGTGTGTATGTACTGGGGAGTGCTTTGATGCTACCAAGGAAAGAGAAAGAGGTCATTGTTGTTGTTGGTGGTGGTGGTTTTATTTTTTCCCTGTAGTGTAATCGAAGGGTGTGTGGAGAGTGCTGGGACTGAACCAGATTGAATGCTGAGATCACAGTTGTCATAAACTTTCTAAGAGAACTGTAGGCAGTTTCTTAGGGGCTCTTTGGAACTGCAGCCCTCAAATAGTCCATAATGAAACGAACTTGAGAGACCATTTAGGCTTGCACCTTCAGGCCACATGGGATGGAAGAGTTCTGTTACCTGGATTGTCTATTGTTCACGTTGTAATTTTAAATGAATTTCTGTTCTGTGAAAATGGTCTTTACATGTGAAATGCTTTTAACCTCTCTGAAGTTGTGTGTACATGTTACCAGATGCTATTTTGAGAAAATGGGATGAGGATGGCCATGAAGTTAAGAGTTTACTGTTTGAAAAAGAATTGAGTCTGTATTTGAATAAATGTTTCAAATGATTGCAACTCAGTCTACTTGCAACCTAAAACAAGGAAGGAAAAACTAATTAGGGAACTAGTATCATTTTCACTCCCTGTTGGACTAATTTCTGCCCAGGCCTATAACTATTTACTACTTTCTCTGTCTTCTTTTTTTCTGGCTTTTGAAAGGTGATAGTTTGTAGTTTTTCTCTCTATTGCTAAAAGGAAGAAAGGAAAAGAAAGAATATAAACTGTGAAAAGAACTTCCAGGAAGAAGGAGAGAAGAGAGATTGGCTGGAGAGGGTGGACGTTACAGTCATGAGAATGCACTTGTGCTGAGTAGTTATCAACTTGACAACTTGTGGGTTCTTCATTTAAACTGTAAAGTTTTACTAGCAAGTGTTGTTCATGATTTTTTTTTAAATCAAAGCCAGCTGGTCACCAAGTCTTCAGGATTATAATTCATAATTCCACTGAAGGATATCTCATAATTCTCAGACCCACTTGTGTTAGCTTGGAAATGGGTCACCTCTCATAAGTATAGACATGTGAACTCTCACCTTTTTTTTCTTTTGCATTCTCTTCTAATCCCCAGAAGTGACATTTTCTTTTTATTTTCTTTTTGAAAAGTCAGTTCTGCATTTATCTGTTAAGTACACAAAAGATCCTCACAGCAAAGCATTAACTCTAATCTCTTTGAAAGACCAGTTCAGCTTCCTTGCTTTATAGCATCTGGTTTCTTTCTCACAAGATCTCGTGATGATTCTCCATCTCACAATCCAGCACGGCAAAGGATTTGTTGTTCTTCAAATGTTGGCTGCTTTGTTTTATTGCCTCTGAGTCCAGTTCACCCACCTTCTACAAATTCTATGAAGCATTTAAAGTTGCAATTATTTCCTGTGCTATGATGTCAAGAAACTATGTTCATGTTTATTTCAGATGAGTGCATGGCACTTATTAGAACACAGCACAGTGTGCAAGGGATACCTGGCATTTCACTTTAATTAGGGATTAAGATAATTTTAAGTAGGGTACCTAACACAAGAATTAAACTAGAAATCAAAGAAAGATATCTAGGAAATCTCAGGTATCTGAGAATTAAGAACCTTCATAATGAACTGTACAAAAAGGAGTGATAGAATGGAAGAGAAGAATAGTTTGAAAGGACAGAACCTTTATAAATAGCACATTAGAATCTGTGGTTGTAGCTAAGATAGTGCTTAGGGGGAAATCAAAATATTGAATGTTCGTATGAGAAAAAAGAAAACTGCAAATCAGTAATTACCAAATGTTTGTTTATATCCACAGAAATGCTACTCTCATCTCTATTTTCAGAAGCTGTTCTTTCTAATGACTGACTGCAGAGCTGGGCAGCTGCTTGCACCATTGAAAGTAAGTGACAGTTAAGTGTTCATCCCTAAATAGGGCATTTATACCCCTCCTCCTAAGGCTTAGGGAACATTTGGAAGAGAGAGGAGAAAGAGCGTACAAATCAGAGATGTGGAAAAGGGCTATGAAATGTTGCCTTTGGAGAAGGCATGACCACTGCAAATATGATCTCATAAGAGTGCTTGTTGTCTATAATGAACCTACATAACACTAAGCTTGTCAACAGTCAGTCATGGATGGGGAGGTATTCAGGGGTTACCACCTCCTGCTGAACTATTGACTAATGATGGATTATAGGGGAGGTGCTGGCCATGGTCTTCAGTTGTGACTCTATGTTGAGGAGAGGCTCCAATAAATGATTCCAAGACCATGGTTACACAAATGACCCTGGTTAAACTCAGTTGGGGGAGAAAAAGAAAGAAAAAAAGAAAGGGAAAAGAAAATGAATGGAAGAAAGAAACTCACGAGAATGTTAATTCTCTGTGTTGGAAGAGAGATTGATTCGATACTGTGAAGGTTACAGTAATCTGAATCTACTCATGATGAATAATTTCTGTCAACCTGTCACAAGCTAGAGTCTTCTGGGAAAAGAGAGTCTTAGCTGAGAAAATGTCTCCATCAGAAGAGTCTATAGGGAAGTTTGAGTGACACTATAGTATAACCAATTTAAGCTTATTCCCAACTATCTTACAAATAAATGAGACTCAGACTATGGCTATTTTTTTGGCTTTTAGAATTACTGTGGGGTAACTACTCATAACTACTGGCCTGTGTACCACCGCAGTGTTGTACCAGATACTTGTTATTTTTTCTGTTCATGTGCTGATGGTTCCTCTCCCCTCATGATGGCTTCCTCCTCTCTTTCATTCTTCCTCCTCCCTTCTCCCTTTCTCCCACAACAAGGTTATTCCAAACTTACCTTCCTCTAATCCCTCCAGTAATTGGCTGTAGCCACTTTTATTTAGCCAATAGTTTTAGATGAAGGAACAAAGTTTGCTCTACAAAAGCTTGTAAACTTGAGAAGTCACATATAGGCCTAGACTTTCGGGAAATTCAGCATTACAATACACAGCAACAGACCAAACCTCAACAGGACACTTTCTTCAATAATCTTTGATGAGGGAAGGATCAGCCTACTGTGAATGGTGCCATCCTCAGGCAGATAATCCTGGGTTGTCCAAGAAAGCATGTTGAGATAGCCATGGGAAGCAAGCCAGTAAGCCTAACTCCTCCATGGACTTTGTTGTTTTCTGCCTTTATGTTCCGTCTTTGAGCTTTCTTTGGTGATAGACTCTAAAGTATAAGCCAAATAAATCATTTTCTCCCCAAGTTGGTTTTGGTTGTTGCATTTATTACAGCAGCAGAAAGCAAACTAGGAGAGAAATTGTTTCCAGAGAGTAGGATGTTGATGTGATGGATCTTATCATGTGTTTGGGGGATTGTTGCAGAAGCCTTTGTAATTTGGGGCTGGAAAAGCCATTGAGCACTCAGAGCTTAGTGACCTGTTCTGTTGGGGGTTGCCATGTACTACTGAGAACAATACAGACAATGAAGTGTGGCTTGTGAAGTTTCAGATAGAAGTTTGTGATCCTTCAAAGATTACATTGGCTCCTTTTGTGTTATATTTTGAGTTAAGAATGTTCATAGCAGCCTTATTTATAATAGCCAGAAGCTGGAAAGAACCCAGATGTCCTTCAACAGAGGAATGGATACAGAAAATGTGGTACATTTACACAATGGAATATTACTCAGCTATTAAAAACAATGAATTCGAGAAATTCTTAGGTATATGGATGGACCTAGAAAATATCATCCTCAGTGAGATAACCCAATTGCAAAAGAACACACATGATATGCATTCACTGATAATTGGATATTAGCCCCAAAGCTGACAATATCCAAAATACAATTCACAGACCACATGAAGCTCATGAACAAGGAAGACCAAAGTGTGGGTGCTTTGGCCCTTCTTAGAAGGGGTAGCAAAATACGCATGGGAGCAAATATGGAGACAAAGCGTGAGACAGAAACTGAAGGAGGGGCCGTCTAGAGACTACTTCACCTGGGTATCCATCCCTTGTGCAGTCACCAAAGGAAGACACTGATGTGGATGTCAGGAAGTACATGCTGACAAGAGCCTGATATAACTGTCCTCCTTAGAGGTCTGCCAGAGCCTGAAATATACAGAGGTGGATGCTCACAGCTAACCATTGAGCTGATCATGGGGTTCCCAACTAGAGAAGATAGAGAGAAGACTGAAGGAGCTGAAGGGGTTTGCAGCCCCATGAGGAGAGCAACAATACCAACCAACCAGAGCTCCCAGGGTCTAAACCACCAGCCTGAGAGCACACAGGGAGGGACCATGGCTCCAGCTTATATGTAGGGAAAGATGACAATGTCAGGCATAGGTGGGTGAGGAAGTCCTTGGTCCAGTGAAGGCTGGATGCCCCAGCGTGGGGGAAATCATGGGTGGGGAGGTGAGAGTGGGAGAGTGGGTGGAGGAATATCCTCATAGAAGCAGGAGGAGAGGGGATGGCATAGGGGGTTCCTGAGTGGGGGGAAGGGGATTACATCTGAAATGTAAATAAAATATCCAATAAAAAATTAAAAAAAAAAGAATGTGTGGTTTTGTTCAGCTGGGGCTGATAAATCAGCATCAACAAGAGAGCAGCACTACTGAAGGAGAAGCTCTGCTTTCCTAGAATGTTGGATGCTGGTTTCTGGGGCTGAAAAAATCAGCTGTTTTCAACAAGAGACCAGCATCACTCAGGTGAAACTTTCTGTGAAGTGTTTCCTCAGGGCCAGTGCACAGAAGCTGTAGTTCAGGGGAGCAAAGGCTTTATCTCATGTTGGCAGCTGAGCTTGGTACGTGTAAGAGACTACAGAATGTTTGTTTTGTTTTTGTTTTGTATTTGTTTTGAAGGCATGAAGCAGTCATAGAGAGCAGTTGAGGCTAGGTATCATGTGACTAGGATGGAGTCTTGTCAAGAATCCCAGAAGCCATTTGTTAAGGTTCAGCCTTAGTTGAAGTGGAGGTCTGAGGATTGAAGGGGTCATGGAGAGAAGCTAAGGTTTGCCAACAAGTAGCCGGGTCCAAATCTCTATAGTGAAGTCAGGAGTCTATTGGTGGATATTCTGCCTCAGTTACAGCATACATCCCAGCATATTAAAGACGCTAAGATCATGGGATGCCCACCAAAAGGATGCCAAAGGCAAAGATGTGGGGCTTCTCAAGCTCTGTGGAAGCCACAAGATTACAAATAAGTCCCAGACATCAGACACTGAGTTAGTTTCATTGTTGGAGTTTGGCTTCACTTTGACCTAACTGCAGCTGTGCCCTACTTTTTCCCTCTTGGAAAAAAAGTTGTCAAAAACAAATTTATTCAATGTGAAAAAAGAATGATGCTGTCAATGACCTAAACTGAGTGCAAAGGCAATTTTTTTCTTATTTTTGTATTATTATGTTTTATTATTTTAGTTATAAAATATTATATTTTATTTATTCATTGAACTTTTGGTACATGTTTACAATATATTCTGGTCATATCCACCCTTTATAAGTTTCTCTAACTTCCCCTAAGACCCACCAGAGTGTCTTACTCTAGACTCCATATACTCTTCCTTATTCATATGAGTAAGAGCTCATGCAGTCAGATTAATGCTATCTGGAAAATGGGTATGGAAATATCCACTAGAATCTGGACAAACTACCAGCACCAATATCTCTAAACAAAGGTAATTCTCTCTCCCTTACTAACCAACAAATGCCAATAGCTCCTGTGCTAGGGGTGGGGCTTCATGAGCTTCTCTCCTTTCCATGCTAGGATGTTGAATGGCTTTGTCTTGTATGGGTATTGAGCAGGCACCCATAGCTGGTGTGGATTGACTTGAGTATCAGCTCAGTCTTGTCCAGAGGACAGCATTTCACACTTCTTCCTCCCATCCTCCTGTACTTACATTCTTTCTCCTCTCTCTTCCTCAGTGTTCCCTGAGCTTTGATGTAAAGAGGGGTTTTTTTTTTTTACAGGCAATTCATCCACAGATGAGCACTTGTTGCCATTTTCATTGAAAAAAGGAAGTTGAAAATGAAGGCCAATTTATGAGAAAGCATAGCACATGTGCTGTCATGTGCGCACACACAAACACACACACACCACAAATATGCACACAGACGTGCATGAAAACAAATTGTCAATACATGAATGATAAAGAAAATATCAATACAACTCCTAAAGACATTTAAAAAGACAATCAGAAAATGTTAAAAGCAGCATATTACAGAGATCTCCAAAGACAGAAGTCATAGAGTCACATAGAAACTAAGTAATCAAACAAACTCTAATATTAACACATCAAGTAGAAAATAAATTACAAAAACTCACTCGTGACACAGAAACTAAGCCAATTCTATAACATTTGACATTCAAATTTACACACACACACACACACACACACACACACACACACACACACCACGGTGAATTGTGCAGATACAATACTGTTTAAATCAGTGAGTGAAGCAAGAGAAATTATCAATTCTTTTTATCCTGTTCTGAAGTTTAGAGAAGAATGTACATTTAATTTATTTTTAACAGCCAGCATTAGACAGATAACAGAATTAGTAATATAAAAATATGCCAATATCCACCTAGAACTCAGATATATCACTAAAAAATTAGCAATTTAAATACAGCGAATGTACAACAAATGAATGCATATTGACTGAGGAGGGTCTAGGTTTGAAATAAAGAGTTGGATCAACAAATATTACCTGTCTTATTGGTGCACTTTTTTCCCAAAAGTTTGTTTACTGTACAGTAGAGGTCATCCATGCAAAGACACTCTTTAAATTGGAATTTGTTTTCTACCAAAGACTGGATACTCTGTTTACAATGCAATGAGTTATTTATCTTGCAGGAGTCACCTAGATTTCATAATCACATAAAACACAAGATATTAATCTGGATATGAATTATTTCTTCTTCCTACAGGACTCATAATACATCAGCCCAAGAAATCGATGAGTTTAGTGAGATTATCCTGTTTTGCTAAATGTTCTTCATAAAAGTAACCATTCTCTCCAAGATTTTTAACCATAGATGAAAATACTATTGGCTGTGGGATTCATTTTAATATGTAAATATTAAGTTTGTTATGGGGACAATACTCAAAGTACCAGGTCCCTTGGTCCTTAATTTACTCAGAGAGCTCCAAAGTGCTCCTATATTTTGTCCCCCTAACACCGAGTCAATCAGAATGCATTAAGATCTGTTGAATACACATAGATTACAAACTTTAGTCTTAATCTACTATTGAGAGTTTTAATATGAGAGCATATGGATCTAGGGCAGAAGTTGATAACATAACTGCTAAGAATTCCTCCAGTGCTTAGGAATTACAAATATCAAGGAGAAAATAAAGCTACAAATACCAAACAGGAAGTATCAGAAGCTTGGTCATACCACTTAAGTCAGCTCATTCATTTCCTCCCTCAACCTTCCCAAGAGGGATATAATTTGCCAAATTATATAGCAGGGCAATGCTCTACTATGGAGCGATATACCCACCCCAGGCTCATTTTTCTTCTTTTAAATCTTTATGCATCTTAATTAAAATATAATAATATCATTTTCCTCTTTCCTTTTATCCTCAAACTATACTCAAGTTCCCTTCCTCCTACTCTTTCAGTGATCCCTCCCAAATTAATAGTCTCTTCTTCCCTAATTATTGTTACATATATCTATATATCTACTCTATATCTATCTATCTATCTATCTATCTATCTATCTATCTATCTATCTATGTATCTAGCATTGTTACATATATGTATATGTACATGTTTGCACAGATATATAAATACAACCTGTTGAGTCTTTGTTGTTGTGTGTGAATATGCTTTCAGGGCTGTCACTTGGTCAACCAACTAGACCCCTCATCCCTAGGAGAGGCTAACTCTCCTCTCTCAGCAGCCTATCAGCTGCCTGTAGTTTCTTGACCAGAGGTGTGATCCCCTGAGACTCCCCCTTCCTCATTAAGACTATTAGCCATTGATCAGATACTATTTATACAGAGATTTCTATGAGACTATTTCGTAGTCAGACTTCGGCAAGATATTTATAATGTGCAGTCAACAGTAGCTTTCTAATTGGAATGAAGACCCACTCAACAGGAAAGAAACCAAGCCTGGTACTAGAAATCTAGCCCAGTTCTCCAAGTAATGAAGCCATGGATCTTAAAAGAAAATCCTCTCCCATGACTTTGATAGATCTATTACATGCTAAATCTTATCCTTATACCCACAGATAAGAGTAGCCACCAAACCTCATCATGAAAGCTCTCTCTCCCTCTCTCTTTTAAGGTTTTCTTCTTTTTATTTATGTACATGAGTGTTTTTACTCCCTGAATGTCTGTGCACAACATGCCTGCCTAGGTGAAGCACAGAAAAGGGCATCGGATACCCTGAAACTGGAGGTACAGACAACTGTGAACTGACATGTGGATGTTGAGAATCCAACCTGGGTCTTCTGGAAAGCAGCCAGTGCTCTTAACGGCTAAGTTATCTCTCCACTCCCAAGAAGGGATCCCAAGTCCCATTGGATACACCTGTATCCCAGGTCCTGCATCTATAGCTCAGGGAATATCATGTAAGAGGGCAAGTTGTACACGAGCTAGAATACCGGGAAGTCAGCTGTGAAGGCCTCTAGAAGTGACCTTTTAAAGCTAAGTAAGTATTTTTAGTGTTTTCCTCATAGAATGTTTTCCAAAATGCTTCAAACCTTTCTGCATCTTACGTGATGTTCCCATACAGTAGAATGACAATGTCTGCTGTTCAATAATATTAAAGCTTGGTCTTACACAGGGTGACTTGGTTGCAGTCTAGTCTAAGCTATCCTATCAAACTGGTTTGTTTGTTCTTCTGTAATAACAGGCTATTGTATTGTACTTTTATTCTAAAATTTTTATGAAAATTTAAAGTTCTCCTGACATTTAGAAAACATTTTATAAATGATGTTGAATAAAAAAGTAATTTATATTTACCAATATTTCATTTTCTGGTTGAAAATTAGCTTGCCTCTACTCTAAATTTTTTTCAGTTCTTATTTTTAAAAACACCCAATTGAATTATTATTTTATTTGTACATTTGCAGATATTTCTCTCTGTTTTACTTATCAAGTAATTTCTTAAATACTGTAATTTACCGCAAATTTATATACTAACATAAATGAATTAATTCTAATTCATGGCATATTAAGTATAATATTTTAACACTACATTTCAAGTTGCCTTAACAATTATAGATACACATTTCAGCATTAAAAATAAGGGATTTTTAAATTAACATTTGACCTCTTCTTAAAATATTTTGTTCTGAGCAAATGTATCAGCACTGGATTAGATAATTGTAATTCTCTTGCGGATGTAAATATTTCTATTCTCTCTCCAGGGCAGAGAAGAGAAGCTCTCTGGTGTGTCCTGTAGAATCCCTCTAGTCCTGATGATGGAGATCCTGCTATCATTAGAATATTGCCACTGCCTTTCACCTCTGTGGGGGATAGGTGAGTGGACTAACAGTATATTATCAAATACTTACAGGTAGAGTGAAGAAATAGTATGTCATGAAATACATTTTCATTCCCCCTTTTTAATCTCTCACAAAATTTGCACAATATTCATGAAATGTTTAATTATAATAATCACAGTACAAAGAGAATTAAATTTATCATGATGGTAGAATATAATTTTTAAAAAGTCTTTGACATATCAGAACTAAGGGAATGTTTATATTATCAGTCTGTTGCAGAGTTGGCTTTTAGAGAATGCTAAAATACTATCATCAATATTAACTCAGCTACTCAAATATTTAGATGACTTTTGTTGCTGTTTGACAAATACTGGACTTTCATAGACCACTCTTATCCATGCCCCAACAACAAAACAAACAAAAAATGGCGGACACAAAACAGGCCCAAGATTTCATGGAATCCTGAGAGCAGCTAACCCTATCAATTGTGCTCAGAAGTTGAAAAATAGGGCGATTCCATTTATCTCCCACCTGGCACTTTTTATCTGGAAAAGTAGTTTCTGGGTATGGCTAAGTCATGGCCTCCTCCTTTCCAACTCTCATTCTCAAAAACTCTCAGATTCTGCACAGTGTCACTAATCTTCTGCCCCCTCCAGAATGCTCAGTGACTGGGCCTTTGGATGCCTTCTCCCAGACCAGAAGTCTGCTCTCTCAGGCTGAGGTGGAACTGAGTCTTTATTTTATCATCTCCCTCTGTCTACACACTTCTTACATGTTCTTGCAGTTACTACAGCCTTGCGATAATCCCGACCTTCTTTTCGAACGTCTGCACTATACAAGTCTTTAAAATATTTTAATTTGTCCGTGACACAGTAGGAATAGAAAATAGTATACAAAAATAAATGTACAAATAAAAAATTTTAATCACAAATATTTTTTCTATTTCATCGTGGATGAATTAACATAATCAAAGCGATACATTATTTGTAATGTTTTAGTCATGTTTTGAGAAGTAGTCATATAACTGTAGGATTTGTAGAGAAAAACAATAGTTTGAAAGTTTGCTGAAAGCTCCTCTCAATGTCACTATATAAGGGCCCATTAATAATTAAGAATACAATGTTGCAACGAAGTTTACTGACAATGAGTCAAGTGAGTATCAAGATTAAGTGGAGGTATTTAAAGTCAAAATAATGTAGCTTGTATGATTTTTTAAAGATAATATTAAACCCCATTGCTATCTTGGGAAAATGGAATCATTTGGATGGACTTTTAACACTGGGCTTTTACCTGGAGCAAGGCAGGTGTCTTCCACTGATCTCCAGGACTGCTCACAGCCATTTGTATCAGTCAAGCACTGCTGCATTAAATATGCACAATCATTTGTTTGGGAAGAGGATTCATTTTCTGAGCTTAGTCTCACAGCTTGAACAACAGTGAGAACAATAACAAGAAAACAACATGTTTGCAATGTTACAGCTTGTGGCATCAGTAAGGAAAATTCACAAACAAACAAACAAACAAACAAACCATCCCACATCTGGAACTAGACGGAATCCTACCATTCCTGGGTCTATAAACAAAGAAATACTTACACATCCATGCTTGTTGCTAGACAAGCAACAATGCCAGACAGTGGTAGCACCTATCTACAGCCTTAGCACTTGGGATGGAGAAGCAGGTGGATCTCTGAGTTGGAGGCCAGCCTGGTCTGCAGAGTAGGTTCCAGGATAGTCAGGGCTACATAGAGAAACCCTGTCTCAAAACTGCTCCCCCAAAAGTCAAAAAACATTTCTTAAACAAAATTATTATTTGCCTGCTCTGTTCCTCACCTTCCATTCATTACTCGACTTACAATATTGTTATTACTATTGTTCCATCTAAACAACCTCTAAAAGGATATCCATTTTAATTTATGTGTACGTGTACTTACGCACATGTTTGTGGGTGCCCATGGAGGCCCAAAGTGGGAGTCAGATCCCCTGATGGCAAACTGCCCAAATAGGCCTTGGGAACTCAGGTTGCACCCTCATGAAGAGCAGCAGGAACTCCACCCCTGAGTCATCTCTTCCGTCCCTAAATTACTTTCTAAAAAATGTCTTTAATCACTTCCTTAACATCAAATGCAACTCTTTAAGACTGTCTCATCTGTCAACCTCTGGCTATTTTAATGATTTCTTTGGTTTGGAGTCTGTCTCTTCCTCTGGAAATGGTCTCTTCCAGGTCTCTTGATGATTAACCACCTTATACAAGCAGGGGCAGGGGGAAGAGGACGTGGAGGAGAGGGCCTCTCCCTGACACCCTTTTGGTGCTCAGTTTAAATTCTGTCTTCCGACCTTCCTCAATCTTTTTCTTTCCACTCTTCATGGAGAATCCCCTTTCTCTCATGGCTTGATGTAAAATATCTAGACTAAGGATCCTCTAATATATAATTTAATATAGTTTCAACACCAAGCCTGATAAAAAGCTATTTCCTCTTCCTGCATGCCCTAGATAAGACTCCAGATGCAGATGTACTTAACCTTGTTCCAGTCGTCTCGACTCTAAGGCGAACCTCTGTGCCTCTACTCTACACTGAACCACCATACCTTATCAGCAGCAACAGCATTAATATAGGTATCCAAACAATTCATGAAGGACTTTTTAATGCATCCTCAACTTCACTCTCCCGTATCTATTCTTGTGAAGTTTGTGCTTTTGCACTTTGAGTCATTGAATGTCCTTTTCGATCCAGTTGCTTGCCCTCTGGTTTGTTTGACTGAGTGGTTCCTTACTACACCCTATCTACGTAATGCACTTTCAGCACTGCCATTTCTTTGCTTTGTCTCTTTTGTGACTCAATAGAAAATGGCTTTCATACTCCTTATCACATACAACCCAGAAGTCTTACAGTTCTATGCCCCTTTGTGGACCACTCTCTAGTCTACAGTAAACACTCTACTTCTTGTCCTCTAGGATTTAAATGACTATGATCATTATCAATGGTTCAAGGAACTCTTAACTTCACACTTTGTTTTCTCTACAACCAAAATGGGCAAACATCCCTCTTTTGTCTCCGTAGGAGCTTAGAAATCCCTAGGGTGTAGAATTGCTCACCGTGCTGTGTGTGCAATAGGCTTGCCTGCTACACTATGTTCTCTAGGTTTACCGACCAGGTTTACAGGGGTCGTTCAGGGTTGTACTCTCAACATATAAATGCATGCTACGGGCAGACAACTAATACATGTTGACTTACATCAGACATAGCTCTTAATAGATAAGATCTACATAAATAACTAATACTCCACACAGATATTTACAAGTTATCTTCAGAGTTTTCTGAAAACAATCAAGAAAAAAAAGCAATCCAAATTGAGTCTATTTTACAATCTAGTCATTTTCTCTTCTCAAACATGCAAAACAGACACTTGCTTATTCAATTAATAGAAAAGTCTAAGAATCACAATTTAGTCAGGAATATGAACTACAAGCTTTGTTTGAGCAATGTCATTTTATTATTTCCAAAGAGGGTGTTAATTGTGAATCACCAGGGACAATGTAGAGCAGGAAGGCATTAAGTTAATCATTGTGTTATCTCTTTCCAAACCCCATTTTCTGAGAAGAATCCAAGAAAATTGACTGGGCCATATGTACTACTTCTTGAGTTTCTACAGTGGGAAGCTAGGCCCATGTGTTTAGCTCATTGGTAGTTTTCTCTTTCAAAATTCTTTTTTTAAATTTATTTTATTTTTATCTTTGTTAGTCTTTTGCCTACATGAATGTATGTGTACCCATGTACAAGCCTGGTACCTGTAGAGGGCAGAAGGAGGAATTTCATCTACTGGAACTGGAATTACAGGTGATTGTAAGCTACCATGTTGGTGCTGAGAATAGATTTTGGATCTCCTGAACTCCAAGTTGGCAAGCACATTTCAAGACAGTTATTTTTTTTTTCAATGAAAGTACAAGGTGGCTTGTACTAATTCAGAGCTCCAAAGACTAAATTAGGAATTCTTGGTTCATGCTTGATTTATAAGGAAATGACATTTATTGACTATTTTTACTTTATCTTTTGGTGATTTATTTGTTTTGAACACAATGTTTCCATATATAGCATAACCTAGTAATAAGCTCATTATTTACCTTAGACTGGTTTTAAACTCATGATCCCTGTCTCGGATTTTCCAGAGATATTATTGCAGTCACATGTTATCCTGTGAACACTTAGAAATCTCACATCACCCTCCCTAGCTCTACAGAGTGGTGACCCGTGTGATCTCTCCCTACATGTGCCTTACTTCCTTTCTCCTTCTCTACTTCTTGTTAAAAATTCCATTTGAATGTCATACCATTCTCTACACTTACTGAAGTACTTGATGTACTGAAGAAGCTATCTTAACGATTGGACCCACAAGAATCCAAAACACAGCTTTCTCTTTCCTTACTATGCCTTGCTTGTTCCTGGCTACAATTTATGGCTCAATATTTGAAGTGAGATTTGTCAAAAATTCTACTGTTGTTAAGTGAAAAATAAACTTTATGTTAAAAGTAGGAAGATAAAGAATGTTGTAAACTATGTCATCCTCTTAAGGATGTAAAAGCTCATTAGTAAAGTTACCGTTTTCCCTATGGTTTTGGGCAACAGGAATTGGCTTTGTCATAACGTGTAATTATTTAATGCTGAACAAGAGCTTTGCAGTATGCAGAGATTTTCAGTCCTAATAATGTTAGGAATAATTTCCTTTTTTTCCATGCAACCTGGTTTAGAAAAGATGAAAGCAAATGGCCACAGCCTTTTCACTGAACACCTTGAAGAGGAAGTGATATCGTTTGTGTAATCTGATATATTGCTGCAAAAATTGAAAACTAGATTTACCTTTATCACGAAGCTATAAATACTAGAAACTAATAAAAAAAATAAGGAAACATTACAGGAATGAGAAGAAGCAAAACCTCTCAACACAAGAATTTTCATAGAGACACTGAAAATGTGCAAAAGATCTTTTACTTCCTGGCTAATTTTCTTGGATTTGATTTATTTTGTTTTTCCTTTTTTTTTTAAAAAATGTAATTTGGAATAACCTACATTATTTCCTGCCTCTTATTCAGCCCCATTCATCAACCACTGTAGCCAATAGTAAAGAAAATATTCTGGTTTTGTTTATTAATATGCAATATGATCACAATTATCCCTCATCCTGAAATTGAGACAGAGACTCTAAAATATCATGAAGAAAATATTAACTTTCATCAGTCACACATCTACCAAGTGGATTTTTGTGGATTCCCTGTTAAGTGAAAATTACTTGGACCAATCTCTTATAACAACCCAACACAAGAGAGCTAAGCTCACATTTTACCTGTGGGCCATGAATGTTACTCAAGAGGCAGAGAATTTGAGCTCAGCATCTTTGGTCTACTCAGCTGATCCTGAATATTAAGGTTGAAAATTAGATGGGTCAGTCTGTGTATAAAGACTCTAGTTTTTATAATTTGCTTTTGAGGCTAAACAGATAGTTAAAACTTTGCCATCCTTTAACTTGTAAGTCTATACAGGACCGTTCTATTTTCAAGATATTCCTGCACATCTAGGAACTGCATAGATCTTAATAAATAGCTCAAAGTTATTCAGGAGTGACATGAAATAGTCACATTCTGTTATTCTATCTAGTATGAAAAAAGTGACTGCAGGTAAATGTAAACTTCTCAAAAGCACTAAATAATATCGAAGTACAAGTTAGTAACATAATTGACATTTCTTATTACATACCCCGATAAGCTTAGGCTAGATGTTACAGCATTCAGTTTATAAAAAGTTAATCTTGCAACACATTCAGAACTAGCAGCACAGTTCACTTACCCAGGAAAACAAACACTAGCATGTTGGACAACTTGAGCTGGTCACCTGGGGGAAAGGCAGATGAACTGACACCAACCAACATCCCAGCTGAAATTTCTGAATAGCTTTCAGTTTCTGCTTTTGCTTCCTAAGAGCACAGCCAATTAGAGTCAGCTTCTGATGTCACACCATTTCCTTACCAATTTGTTTTGAGCTGTGAACTTTCCTAATTATATTCAAATTCAATTGTTCTCAGTGTGTGAACCCAGGATATTATGCTTCCATGAGAGCTTGCAAACCAAATAACATGGGAAGTAATACATCCTTGGCGTTCAACTAGAACACTAAGCTTTGCCTCCTGAATGTAACAGTCTTCCAAGAAATTTGACCATGAAGTCCCCTATTCATGAATAGTTCTTATTAAGTCAACTGCATATAATGTAAGCAATTTAAGGATACAGAAAAGAAGCAAAGGCAACCAAGAATAATTATTTCAAATCCAAGTTACATTCAAATGAGAAACTGATTATGTCTCATGTTTACAAATTCGTCAGACTCCAAGATGACTAAAAGTGACATGTGACATGTCTTTAGTTCTTTAAAACTTGGGGTTAAAAAAATTACTCCTGTCAGGGATGTATAACTTCTTCACAGGAAGTTAACTCTCCACCATCTCTTCCTTGAACTGTCTTGGATGCTGTAGTTCCTCACTTAAGTCTAGAACTTCCTTGAAGTCTGATGAGACCGTTACTCTGATTCCTTTGTAACTCTGTGTCTAGTAAATAGAAAGTATTATGTTTGGCAAGGACATAAGATAAAAATGGGTAAATGAAAGAGAAGTATCTGTTCCCACAGTCACATAACTTATTGCTTTGATTATGTGGTTAATGTTCATTTTACAGAAAAAGAGAAATTAGATTCTGTTTTCAGAATGCATGGTTTCCTAAAACCCAGCGAACTGAAACTATAACATAAATTATCTCTGTAGGTTTAGTAAATGAGTTAATATCAGACATTACTTCTCTGAAAATGGATTGATTATATCATGGTTGTAAATCACATTATGCTTGAATGTATAGTTTTTATAATAGAAGTCTGCTATGGCAACATTATACCCACAGTTCTACTTAATAGGAGAAATATAAAACCATAAAAATTAATCTCCTGTATTTCTGAAGGCAAGAAATAAATCAGAGTGGACAAAACCCAATGATACACAAAGTATAGCAGTGACTTTTGTGAGTAGCCTCCAGAATCAGGATATGTAATTCACTGCAACATTTTGTGAGAGGCAATTGCTAAATTTTGCTGAGTTCCAAGGCCTAGATTCCACCTCCTGATAGAGAAGTACCAGCACAACATTGCAAACACAGTGTATGAAAAGAGATATATCTTGGTGAGTTAATAATTAGAAGATAAAACCTGACATACCTTTTAAGCACCAACAGATTTCCTCATTGACTCATGCTGGCTCATGGTTATGTGATTATACTTCAATATAATACCTACCATAATTTCCATCATGCTCCTGCTGGTTTCATTACTTTCCCTCCCAGTTTGACCCTGTGTTACACAATTGTTCACATTTTCCCTTCTGGTACCCATTGTGATCCCCAAATACAGTAAATATATCAACCTCTAAGGTTAATTTCCTTCTCATGTAAGTAATCACACTCAGTAATTGAGAAATAGTATTTCTTAGTTTACTGGCTGAATTAGTCAGGGTTTTCTAGAGTATTAAGAATTACAGAATCTCTCTGTGTGTGTGTTTCTTTCTGTCTGTCTCTCTCTCTCTGTGTCTCTCTGTGTCTCTGCTTCTGTCTCTCTGTCTCTGTCTCTCCCTCTCTGTCTCCCCCCTCTCTGTCTCCCCCCTCTCTGTCTACTCCCCCTCCCTTTCCCCCCTTGCTCTGTGTGTGTGTTTGTTTGTGTGTGCGTGTGTGTAATTTACAGGCTATGGTCCAGCTAATCCAACAATGGCTTACATAGAAGGTTCAAGAACCCAGTAGTTGTTTAGTCCAGAAGGCTGGATATATCATCTGATCTTCAGTATACACTAGAATCCTAAAGAAGCAGGCTTCAATGCCAGTGAAGAAGATGGATTTGCCAGTGAGAGCAAGAGGAAGCAGGCAAAGAGCAATTGCTTCCTTCTTCTATGTCCTTATATAAACTTACAGCAGAAGCTATGGGTCAGATTGGAGGAGACCCTTCCTACCTCAAAAGATCTGAATTAAAGATGTCTTCCCACATCAAAGATGAGTATTAGAACTGGACATTCCCCACTTCAAATTAAGCAAAAATCCTTCACAGGTATGCCCCTTCTGCTTTGTATTTAAGTTAATTCCAGATGTAGTCAAGTTGACAAGAAAGAATAACCATCACATTGGTGATTTTTGTAATCCCATTGCTTTAATTTTTGCCTCGACCAGGACTTTTGATACCAGTAGCACTTTCTCAACTGTACTCTCTGAGATGACTCCTACAAACATCCACATGCAATTAAAATCTGCCTCAGTGCAACTCTCCCCACTTGGCAAACATCTAGCTCCTTGTTACAGAAATCTTTCAATTTTTGACAGTGTCTCCAGTCTTTAATTTCTAAAATGAATGTTCAGTTGTATTTTCATGGAAATAAGAACCCAATTCTTCATTTTTTCTTGTTTGTATGCATAGCTGCTTTTCATCTATTGATTTTAAAGTACCCTATTCCTCTCAGTGACTCGCCATGTATCTTTCACTCTCTTCCACCCTCACCATCTCTCTCTCTATCTGTCATCTTCCGTCTGCCTCTCTACACTACTCTATTTTCATTATCTCTCCTTCTTCCTTCCCACTTCATATACATAATCTTATTCAGAGCTTTCAGGCATTTGTTGCCAATCTTGATGATCTGAGTTCAATCCTAGGGATCCATGTGGTAGAATAAGAAAACTGAGTCCAAGAAATTCTAAACTCTTTTCCACACACATGAGTTCACACAAAACAAGTAAATGCAAGAAGTTATTTTGAATTTATGTCACTTCTTCACATTTTGTTTGTTTATAATCAAGTAGCATTAAAAAGTATACACTTTTTCCTTTCCCTCAGCGCTCAGGTGAAAACCTGAGGAAGAGGAGGAAGACCAGTGTAAAAGCTAGAGAGAATAGAGAACACCAAGAAAACAAAGCCCCTAAATGAACATGACCAAAGCTTGCATGAACTCACAGAGACTAAAGAAGCATGAACAGGGTCTGCATGGGTCTGCACCAGGTCCTCTGCATATAGATTGAGACTTTTAGTTTATTGCTTTCATATAATTCTTGAATGTATGAATGGGTGGGTCTCCGATTCTTGTGCCTTCTCTTGGGCTCTTTTCTATCTGTTGGTTTGTCTTGTCCAACTTCAGTGTGAAGGCTTTAGTTTGACCTTACTATATTTTATTTTGTTGTATTTTATTTTTATCTTTTAGAAGCCTGTTCTTTTCTAATGAGAGACAGAAATGGAGTATATCCAGATGGGAGAGGTAAATATTGGCTTACAGTAAATTCTACCTGGCTCTTCCCTGGAACCTAGCAACAGAGACCTAGCAATAGCTACGAGGTACCAGCTAGCCAGGCATGGCAGCTTAGAAGAAGACTGCTCTGCCTATCCCACTCTGTCTCCCAACTTCATTCTCTCTTTATTTCTCCCCACATGTTCCCAGTCTCTTCCTCTCTTCCTCTTTCTTTTCCCTCTCTCTGTCCTTCTCTGCCTTCCCTTTTCTCTATTTCTACCCCTTTCCATATGCATGCTTTCCTCCTTTCCCCCCGTAATAAATCTTTATAGTGGGCCTATTGCATAGCATGATTCATTAGGGGGACAACTCAGCATGGGCTCACCAAGGTATTCTCCCCTCTGCATTATACTGTGTTATAAAACATAGCAGTAGGGAAGAACTAGGAGGAGTAGAGGGAGAGAAAATTGTAATCAGAATATCTTTATTGAGAAAATCTATTTTAATTGAAAGGGAAAAACATATTCTCAGATAATTCTGCAAAATACTAATCTTGATATACTATAATAGAATTTAGGTGAGCATATCTCTTTATGCTACCTGACAAGAAAACTGCACACAGGATGGGTGTATTCGAACGGAACTTGTCAAGTGGCCTTTGGTTTCAAAGGATCAAATGATAAAAACAACTCTAAAATAAACAAATGAACAAAATGCATTTTAATGTTTGAACTAATATTTATATTTATATTTATATTATTTGTGTATACTATAAACTATAATTTGTCCTAAACATTTGGTTTATGTTTCATCATTTACTTTTCCAGATTGCTTATGATGTAGAAATAGTATTTTATGACTGGAGAGAAGGCTGAGTTAATAATATGCCTACTGTGCAAGCTTGGCGATCTGAGTTTGGGTCCCAACATCCAAGAAATGGTGGGAATAGTGGAATCCACCCATAACCCTAGGACTTGAGGGGCAATGAGTTTTGGAAACAGTAGATACCTGAAGTTAATAGGCCACACAATTTGGCCAATTTGACGAATAGCAAGGTAAATAATAGTTTTTTTTTTTAAAACAAAACAAAACACCATCCAAAGAAGAGCCTTGAGGTGGATCTTTGACCTCCTACACACACACACACACACACATACACACACACACACTCAAACATGTCATGTATATCCACATACATATGTGTACATACACTGCATACACACACATGCACACACACTCAAGCACACAAAAAATGTATTTTACTAATATTTTTGATAGTCAAAAAGATATTTCAACATTTTAAGAACAAACTGTGCTCTATACAAATGTATTATATATACATTTCAATAGATTTATAGAGACAATTATTTTAGGTTCATATTTAACATTTGAATTTTATCCAGTTCTTTTATATTTGTAGTGTTTATGTTTTGATAGTATATTCTCAAATTTATAGTAGTTTATGACTTTGGGTTGTACATCTAATCCTGGCACAATTCCTCTTTTATTATATTTTTACCTTAATGTTTACTTTGCCTAGTTAACACTAACTGTATTTTTGCTTGTACATGCCATACACAGAGTATCTTTGCTCATAATTTTAGCTTAAAAATTTTCTTATTAATTTCAATACATTTGTTATAAATGACTGGTATCTCAAATTTTAGTATTTTATTTTATTTTATTATAATAACATACATTTGTTTTATGCTTTTGTCGACATTTTCTTACTTTTGTTGGTTTTCTTCAAATTATTTTTTAATATTTATTTTTATTTGTTTCATTACATGTCTTTGCGTAGCTGTGTGCATGAGAACACATGACTTAGGGAAGATCAGTACCATCAAATCGCCTAGATCTGTAATTGCAGCCATAATGAGTTGACTTGTGGATTCTGGGAACTGAATTTGGGTGCTCTCAATGAGCTCTTAACAGCTGCACCATATCTCCATCTCCGTGAATTCTGTGGCTCTAATTATCCAACTGTCTGACAACTCTTTTGAACTATCACTCCTTCCTGTCAAGGATCAACACATATTTTAAACATTTGTTGAAGTGTGTTACTGTAGAAGGGTTGGTTTCCCAGAATTTACCTATGTAGTTTTTCTCCTCAAATCTCACTTGAAGTACCAGTTAGACACTTTGTACTATGGCATTCTTGAGAGTTAAAGCTGGCAGCCACTCTTCCCCAAAGGCCCTGAGAAATACAAACACAGATATCCTGGTTCATCTAGTCTCTTCTTCCTTCTCCTCCTTCTCCTTTTTTTTGTTCTTTTTTACTGTAATTTGTGAATAACAGATGTAATTTCAATGGTACTGGGATAGTCTCCTGCCTGGGAGCGTTCAGGTTGTAATTGGAATCCTAGGCCTATATCCTCTGCAGGCTGCACAGTGATGCCTTTTCCATCTAAGAGGTGAAATCTTCAGTCCCACCCTGCAGGATATGAAAGCGTAGCCTCTTCTCTGGACCCTCCGTACTGCAAAAAGGAGAAAGATGCACAAACTTCAGCTTCTGTAAGCCATCCACTCAACTTTGTGTTCTGCATTTAAAGTGAATCCTACCCAATAAATACTGAATTTCAGTTTGAAATGTGAATGTGGATATGAAGATTTGGCACTCAATTTATTTATCATCTTTGATTTCTATTGGCTTTAGATCTTGCTTTTGCAGTATTTAGTAGTATTTTTGAAATATCTTCCCGAATGTTTTCTTTTAGAGTGACTGTCTCAAATTGACAACCTTTGATATATTATGATTCAGAGACCACAAACTCATGGTTTTTTTTCTCACTCAGACACAAAATCTAAGAAGGATTTAAGGATTGTAGGATAGGCTATATAGTGTGTTGTAACACATCAGCAGACAGGTGTGGCTTATTGAGAGATAGCAACTGAGGAACATGATGCCCTGCTAAAGAGCTTCAGAGACTAGACCCAGGGACAGGGACAGGTTTTTGATGTAAGATGTCTTGGGTACGAATTCATGAAAGGAAGAAATGTGTCTGATTTCCTGTAATTGATAGTAGCAGACCTATACACTCTGAAGAGAGTGCGGAAGAAGGGGAAAAGAGAGGGAGAAGAAAAGGAGAGGGGAGGAGAGAAAGAGAAATAGAGACACAGAAGAAGAGAGAGGCATAGAGACACAGAGATAGGCAGGCGGTGGGGGGGGGGGAAGTGTAGCACTCAATACACTGCTAGAGAAACACCACTATTACTGAGAGCAACAAGCAGAGCAGGCAGCTGTGAGTCAGACGCTAACACATGCTTGGTTAAAAGACCTGCAAACTGGCTAGCTTCTGCTGCTTGTGCCAGCACATGCTAGAAGAAGGTTAGGTTGCATTATCAGTTGGGTGAAAAGAGGACAGAGGCATTTCAATGGAGTAGACTACATGTGCTCATAACTTAGCTTCACTGTCCACATAGGCCCCAAGAATGACTGTAAACAAGGGTGACAAATGTCTATGTGCATTTGAAGTTCTTAGCACTCTCAGCTCTTGTAGAGAGGCATGTCTGTTAAACTGAATCATGGCCAAGATAAATGTATTTTTATCACAGTGTGATTTCTCTTAGTCTCCAAATTCCACCTATATTAAATTTATGATGTATTTTTCCAGCCTCGTTTCCACCATTTTCTTTTAGATGCAGATTATACTTGTTAAGCAGACTGCAGAAATGACTCAATGGTTAAGAGCACCTGCTGCTCTCATGGAGGGAGAGGATTTTATTCCCAGCACTGTAGGACACTTACAATTATCAGTTCCTATAGTTTCAGGGGGTCTGATGCCCTCTACTGACCTCCTAAGTGATGCAGACATACATTTAGGGAAAACACACACACACACACACACACACACGCGCACACACACACACACTTTTTGTAGTATCTGATGTCTATCTAAACTAAAATGTTTAGATCTCAAATTCACAGGTGACAGGGATACTAATGCTTGCTCTAGTATGCGAATCTTCCTTGCTAGTCCTTTGGCTGTTTGCCATTTATTTCATAGCATGAGTTTCGAATTTCCTTTTGCTGTCCATCAGTTTTCACATGTCCAATGCCATTTCCTATGAGAGCCTATTTTCTCTTTAAACGATGTGCAACTCCTGGCAAGAGGATACCCTCTTCTTCTCAGTGTGAATGTGGTACTTCAGCCCAGACCAACCTTCCTTCCATCTGCTTGTAAACTCAAAGAAGTGTGTCTATCCATAGCAAGACATTTGTTTATTTCTTAACTCAATTTTTAAGCTTAAAATAGTCTTTGCATTGGGTAGATATGGATAAAAAATTGAATCCTCTTGATCATAAGCATTTTCAAATAATGTCTAGCTAAATAGGAAACACTGTAAAGTGTTTTCGTACTAACTATTCTAATTTTAGTTTGATGTACTGATAAAACCCTCTAGCCAAAGCAATTTGGAGAGAAAAGGGAATATTTGGCTCACATTTCCAGGTTATAATTCACTGTGGAGAGGGAATCAGGGTTAACTCAAAGCTAGAATTTAAAGCATAGGGAGGAATGCCGTTTGCTGGCTCACTCTCTGGCTTGCTTTCAGACTCAGGTTCAGTTAGCTTTCTTATACAATCCAGGACCACCTGCCTGGGGATTCTATTTCCCATAGTTGGCTAGGCCCTTCTGCACCAATTAAGCCAATCAAAACAATGCATCACAGATATGTCCATGGAGCAACCTGATAGACAATTACTCCAAGATGCTTTTAAATAAATTCTAGGCTATGTGAAGTTAACAGCAGTGAGTGCAACCAAGGGTTTCTGGAGAGGTAGTTCAATGGTTAGGAGGATTTGATGCTTTTCCGTAGGATCCACGTTTGGTTTCCAACACCCGCATTAGGTGTCTTACAACCACCTGTAACTCCAGCTCGAGGGGATCCGATGCCATCTTCTGACCTCTGTTGGCACTCACACCCAGGTGTCATGTACACATAGACATACACACATATGTAAAAAATAGAAATGTCTTTAAAATAATACTTATTGGGACATTAGCCTCATCTTACCTTGTTTCTAACCCCTAAAAATTTAAGTGAAATAAAGTGCTGAACAGCTATCTTTCACCTCCTTAGTTAATAAGGAACCAATTTTTAAAAGGCTACATTTGCGAGACAGTGAACTAGGCAGAGACTGACACACAAATCATTTGAATATGACATGGTCCCTCTCTGAAAATAACTATATCTTAACAGGAATGGAAAAAGGCCCAATTTTACATTGACTTGAAGAGAAAACTGGTACTATAATGTACCTATGGGACACTAAAGAGACTAATGAATTAGTAACATTAAAAAGACAATTATACTTCAAATATGTCTACCTTTTAACCTTAATAAAATTGCATGTGTATTAGTTTCTTGCTTTGTTGCTTTCTTTTCCTGATAGGCATAGGACAGACATAACTTAAGAAAGAAGAGGCTTATGGGGGCATAAAGTTCAAGATTATGGTCTATTATGGTGGTGGAAGCCAAGATGACAGGAGCTTGAAGTAGCTGAAAACATCCACAGGACTAGAGACTAATGCGTGTGTGCTGTTCCTCAGCCCACTTTGACCACAAATATAGTTCAGGAGCAGGGGCCTGAAATGGTGTTGCCTAGAGTGGATGTGTCTTTCTGTATCAGTTAACAATGTTAAGGCAGTTTCCTAGAGACTCTTCACTCAGATTATTCAAGTTGACAATTAATTGTAACCATTAAAATGACCGAGATGTACATAAAGACTTGGAGAAAACATCAAGACTTGTGAGAGAACTAAATAGGCAAAAAAATCTCAAAAACAAATTTTAGAAAATTTTTTCTGAATAAACGTTATCTGTATGCTCTATAGTAGTGCATTGGATTTTTAGAGCACACCTGGGAGTCCCAAGATACATAAACCAAAGTAACTTCAGCTGAGGCCTGGACAAAAATAACCTAGCCTATTCTCAGAGAAATTTAGGTTTGACAGCTCTTAAAAGCACAGGGCATAATCTTTGAGATGGAGACCCTAGATATGCATTGTTATTTTTCTGTATCTTAAAAGTTAAAACTTTGTATCTGTGATATAGGTTGAGTAACTCTAAAAAAATTAATTTCCTTGATTTCTTTTTGTTGTCTTACTGTTCTTGCTAGCACTTTGAGTACTATATTGAATAGATATGGGGAGAGTGGGCAGCCTTGTCTTGGCCCCCATTTTAGTGGGATAGCTTCAAGTAGCTCTCCATTTAATTTGATATTGGCTGTTGGTTTACAGTAAATTGCTTTTATTATGTTTAGGTATGGGCCTTGAATTCCTGACCTCTCCAATAATTTTAACATGAAGGGGTGCTGTATTTTGTCAAATGCTTTTTCTGCCTCTAAGGAGATGATCATGTGATTTTTTCCCTCTGAGTTTGTTTATATAGTGGATTACATTAATAGGTTTTCATATATTGAACCAACCTTGCAACCCTGGGATGAAGCCTACTTGATCATAGTGAATGATGGTTTGGATGTGTCCTTGGATTCGATTTGCAAGAATTTTATTGAGGATTTTTGCATCAATATTCATAAGTGAGATTGGTCTGAAGTTCCCTTTTTTTGGTTGAGTCCTTGTATGTTTTAGGTATCAGAGTTATTGTAGCTTCATAGAATAAATTAGGCACTGTTCCTTCTGTTTCTATTTTCTGGACTAGTTTGAGGAATATTGGTATCAGTTCTTCTTTGAAGGTCTGGTAGAACTCTGCACTAAATCCACTCTAGCCCTGGGTTTCTTTAGGTTGGGAAGTTTTCAATGACTTCTTCTCTCTCTTTATAAGATATTGGCCTGTTTAGATAGTTTACCTGCTCTTGATTTAACTTTAGTATGTGGTTTCTGTCTAGAAAATCATCTATTTCATCTATATTTTCCAGTTTTGTTGAGTATAGGCTTTTATAGTAGGATATGATGATTTTTTGAATTTTCTGTTTCTGTTGTTATGTCTCCCTTTTCATTTCTGACTTCGTTAATTTGGATACTGTCTCTGGGCCCTTTAGTTAGTTTGGCTAGGGGTTTATCTATCTTGTTGATTCTCTCAAAGGACTAGCTTTTGTCTTTGCTGATTCTTTGCATTATTCTCTTTGTTTCTGTTTGGTTGATTTCCACCCTGAGAGATCAGGGGGATATAAATTGGCAAAGAATAAATAAAAGTATCACTATTGGCAGTTTATACGATAATAAAATCTAGAGTGTGAAAAAAAGAAAAATAAATAAATAAATGATAAAAAATTATTTTATGAAATTATTTTAAGCATATATACCTCTTTGAATTTTCTAGTATTTTTAAATTCCTGGCTTTCTAAATGACTTTTATTATTTATTCAAACTGTCATTTTAGTGCCAAATGCAATCTTAAAAAAGCAACATAGAGTGAAGTGGAGGCAAATAAAGAGATGGCGCAATAGAGAAAGCTATTAGACGACAGTAAAGAGCTGAATGGAGATGATTATACATATCACTGGCCATGGCATTTTTTATATTTACAAAAGTGGGATAGAGCAGGCTACAGATTTACTTGTTATCTTTCCAGCTCTAGGAACTCTTCTAGGGTGTATAAACACAGACACACACACACACACACACACACACACAGACACACAGACACACACACACACACACACACCCCTTCTACAACAGAAGACAGATATACCTGTGGTTAATATTAGAATGGATTCAAAAAATATTGCTAACCCTTATAGAAAACTTTCTAAAGATACAATTTTCTGAGATAGGTCTTGAGATGACAAAGAGAAGACATAAGTTCTTTGAGTTTTTTGTATTTATGGTTAGCTTTTAAAAGCCTACCTGGAAGTCCATTGCTATTATAACCCCAAGTGACACCATCTGATAGTGGTGAGAAGTTTAATTTTGATATATAATTTTTTAAAATAAACTATTTTAAGTTGAAAATTTATAGCAGGAAGAACCTCTATGAATTTGTATGTAAGGCTTGAATGTGGCCATGTTATCAGAGTGGTGCAGAGCTGTATAGTTTAGATCATGTGATGGTGAGAGTATGTTGAAATTTCCTGAATATTAAGAAACAAAAAACTGAAAGGGCTAGAGAGGCATCCTTCCAACCTCAGTTAGACATGGGAAGAGGGAGCCACAGACACTCTCCTTGAGAAGCCATGGCAAATGCTCTAAAATGTATAAGGGAATTGTAGGCCTCTTGAGGCACAGATAGGCACAAACGTAGTTGGAGAGGAGAGGAATGGAAAGTATCGATGCAGCCAACAGAAGCCAAGAAAAAGCTGGTATGACTATTAAAATATCTGATAGAAATGATATAAAAAATAATCAGGGAAATATGAAGACCACTACATATTTAAAGAGTAAAAAAATGCAAATATTTATGCACTGAATCTCAGGGATCCTAATTTTTCATAGGACAAACACTAAAAGGCCTAATTGAGACTTCAGCTAAATCTGGCTATAATAATTATAGTAATTGCCAGAGACTTCTACATTTCATACTTATCATTAGATAAGTCTTATAAACTCAAAAACTGAAAAACAAAATTTACAACATAGCTCAGCTGTACTTAATAGGTATTTATAGCATATTTCATCCAACACATAGGAAATATACATTATTCATAATGGCTCATAGAACCCTCCCTAAAATTAATTATATTATAGACTGCCAAGCAGTCTTTAAAAGTTCAAAAGAATCAAATAACCCCTCTTACCAGATTCTAGAGGAATAAAAGAGGAAATCAACATTAGAAAACCCACAGTGTCCAGGTTAATCCTTCCCACTTGAGATTTGTAAGCTCCCCTCCCTGCTGTCTGTGAGGGTGGTTTTTATTAGGTTAAATGAGAGTGGAAGATCCACTCCAGTGTGGATAGCATCATTCTGTGGGCAGAGGACCTGTACTGAACAGAAAAGATAAAATGATGGCCTGGAAGTATGGTCCCATGTTTAAGAGTGCTTATTGCTCTCCCAGATACCAGAGTTCCACCCCTACATCAGGTGGTTCACAACCACCTTTAACTCCAGCTCCAGGAGATCCAGTGCCCTCTTCTAGTGCCTCTCTTCCATAGACAACCACATGTATGGTAGTATGGTATATATTTACATACATGTACATAAAACAATTAAAAACATTTAGAAAAAGGAACCTGAGCATCAGTCCTCCTCTCTCTGCTTGCTGACTGTAGATACACTGTAATTCATTCTGGCCAGGAGTGACTGAATCTTCTTGAACAATCAGTTAAAATAAAAGATATTCTTTTATGTTGGTTCATATCAACACAGCAGTGAGAAAAACAGCGAATAGACACAGAAGCAACACAAGTGACTGGAAATAAAACAGTATACTTCAGAAAGAACTGTGGGCCATTGAAGAACCAGTGAGGACATTCTCAAAATCGTAAAAACATAGAAAATAATGGTATAACTTCCTCAGGTGTCTGAGATGTGGCTTATGCAGTTCTACACAGAAAGTTGCCAACTGTAAGTACTGCCATTAGAAAGTCAGAAAGACATGAATCAAATATGCTAATGATGTGTCACGTGGCCCCAGAAGACAGCAACAAGCCTGCTATAAACACAACGGACAGCAAGAAATAGTAAAGACTGCGGGAAGTTGTAATGAAACGGAAACCAAATGAACAACTCATAGAAACTTTCCAGGAGTTAATTATTTGAAGAGATAAATGAATTTGACAAACCCCTAAGGATACTAATCACAAAACAAGAGAAAGGATCAAAATAGAAAAGATTAGAAATGAAGAGAATTGCTCTAACAGTCTCTAGTAAAGTTCCAAGATTCATTAAAGAGGAATTATCTTGCAAACCTATTTATATCACCTTAAAAAAGAAAAATCAGAAAGAAATGGATAAATCTCTAAACACATCTGCCCTCCTGAAATTAAATCAAAAGGATGTAAACAGCTCAAATGGGTTCACAATAGGCAATAGGACAGGCGATTAAATGTCACAACATAAAGAGAATGGCAAGACCCAATGGAGTCACTGCTTACATCCAGAAAAGAAGAAAAGTGATGTGTCAATAGGATACTGAAAAAAAGAAAACTTCTTTACAAAATGCTGCTGTGACAATGGGTATTTATGTGGAAATTATCTCTATATATCTCATCCTGAACAAATTCTGTAATGGATAAAACAGCTTAGCCCAAATCCTCTAACTCTGACATTTCTAGAGCAAAAGAGGGCAAACATTTCATGCTATAAACATGAACAAGGACTTCTTAGAACAGATAAGTGGGACTTTAGAGAATTCAAATCTTCTGTACAGCAAAGAAAATAACCAACCACCAAAATAAGGGACAGAAACAGAGAAAAATTATCTCAATTATAAATTTGACTGGCAATTTAGATACATATGTATATAAATATGATGTCATCATATGCATATATATGTACACACACATATGTCTCAGCAAAAAATGAACACTACCAAAACACACCCTCCAGTTATCAAAAGAAGAAACACAAATGACCAATAGATATTTTAAAAAGTGTTCATATCATTAGCCATGAGAGAAATACAGATGAAAACTACTTTGATATCTTATCCAATTAGAATTTCTACCACCAAGAAAACAAACAGCAAATCTTAGCAGGGATATAGGAAAGTGGTAATTCTCTTTCTCTTCTGATATGAATGTAAACTGGTGCCACCAATGTAAGTATTTGTATGGAGATTCCTCAAATATCTAAAAATAGAATGAACAGAAGATGCTGCTATGTCTTTTCTGGACATATGCACAGATGTCTGTTGGTCCTATCATGGACATACTAATAGTTCCAAGTTTATTTCTTGGGTATAAATTGTGAAATGCCTCTTCTTATTTCTTTCTCTTTTTTCTTGAGTTTAGACTCATTTGCTCTGGAACGTGTTACTTGCTCACTTCGGGAAACAAGGAAGGTTAATTTGGAGAAAAGTGGAACAGGTAAACAAGCAGAATCAGACGAAGAGGACAGAACCAGAGAATGCCTCAACAAGTTCTCCTCTGTTACACTCCTATTGGATGGCTATTGGCTGGAATGGGAGGTAGGTAGGTGCCTAGCAAGTGACTGTGGATTACTCCCTCAACATTCTCATCACTGAGAACCTCCTCTTTGAACTTTATTGCAAAATGTCTCTTTTCCTCCAGGAAAGCCAAATAATCTTTAGTTATACCTCCTTATGGGTCAAATGTTTACCTTTGCAAATAGAATAAAATGTTCTAATAAGAACTGATTTTAAGAATTTAAATTATTTACACTAGATTCTGAAGTCCTTGATAATCAGCTTGATAAAACAAAAAGAGCCAACTAAAGGTATAGTTTAAAAGTTTAATATTTTAGAGAAGGCTAACTCATACACTTGCAGACTATGATAATCATTTGTAAACTAAGGGGGTTACTATTCTAAGTCACAAGCAGAGGAAAATTCTGACTCAGATAAAAGCTTTGATTTTTACTTCTATAAATGAGTGGTTTTATATAACTTTTATGAATTAGCTGTGTGTTTAATATTAACCTTTATAATAGTACCTCCTCTTAGAAATAATATTAAATATCTTTTATATCATAATTATTCCTGGTTATATAAACTTATTGGAAAAATATTTTGGTCATCAAGTACTGCACCAGGGTTAATTTAATCCTTAACTGCAAAGATTTGACAATAATTATGAGCAAATATCCAATTTATGTATTGAACAACATCATAATTCTTCACATAGGACAGCAGGACAACGTGGATGTGATTATGAACTTCTCAGAGATATTTTACTTAAAAATTACATAATTCAATCTTCACACTGGGAGACATATAATCACATTTTTTATATGAAAAAGATTCTCATGAAGACACAGTACAATCAAGCATAAAGATATAATTATTTTAAATAAATAATTATTGAGCAACTGGCATGCTGATACAGACATACATGGATACAATAACAACAACATATTTCATAACTCCAAAGTCTATAAAGAAAATTTAAAAGAATAGAAATACGTGGCAAGTTAGAGAAGTCTTTTCTCTTCCTTTTCAATAGCAGAAGAGTGTAAAAAGCATTCCCTTTGAACTTTGAGAACGAATAGTGCTTTTCATGTTTCTGTTGTATTCTTCTGTGCATAAAGTAATAAAAAGGATTGTAAATGAATGCTTTTCTACTTATATAATGACCCTAAAATCCCATTGTTTTGCTTCAAGCAATATGGAAATTATTTGAAAAGAATCTAATGGAATTTATGCTTTTGCCCATATCATGAAGTAGAAGAGCGAGCTGTTCAAAGTTAAGTTTCACTGAAAGGTTTCTAATTGTAAGGACTAGCCATGTTTCTTGAAATGCAGTTAATTCCTGCTATGATTCACAGCTAATGCAAACCTGATATTGTTACATTGTATCAAAGTGCTAGTAGCCCTCATTTCTGTTATGCTTAGTAACAACTCTAGACACATTCAGATTGTCACTTATAAACATAGATAATTATTCTTCCTGGATTAATCAATGTACACTGAGGTGAAATTGGGTATTACTATGCCTAACACTTTTGCACTGAACTTATCAACAGTTTATAACTATTTAATTATTCCACATTGTGGAAAACTTAGAACTCATATTTTTTTCTCTTTCACACAAACCTGGCTTTCATGATATTATAAAAATTCATTCATCTCAAATATATTTGGCAAAATTATTACACCACCTTATTAGCAACAAAATTAATGATGTTGACATCTCACATCGAAGGCTTGAAATACAAAGGGAATAAAGGTAGGTCAATGTCCAATGTTCAGCATAGCTCAGTTCCAAAAGAAAATTTTCCTATGAAGTCTTCTCATTTGCATTGTTAGCACACAATGAAGTAAGTAGTTAAGCACCCCAACACCATTTCTATGTTTGGGGGTCTCCTGTTTTAGTTTTTAATCCAAATCTCTCAGGATTCATGGGTCCTAATGGTGAGAAGTATATATACGCTTCATGATTCCATCCTCATCACATCATTTATGTACGCATTTTATTTATCAGTTTTCTTCCAGGCAACAATCATTCTTGAACATGAATGGCTTCCACAAAACAGAAACTTTAGTAAATAAAAACTCAAGTCATCCGGGTCATGTATAAAGCGCGTAAGTGCCTCAAAGTCCATCTTTTTTAACGTCACACTAAGAACACAGTGGCAATTGTTTTGTAAACCGTTATCTCTTTGAGAAGACATGGGTGAGATTCCATACGGATGCTCAGGCCTCTTCTCTCAGACCTCCAGCCAGGTGGACAGGAGTGAAGATGGTACTCCCTGTTGTAGATACCTGTGCAGTAAAAGACTTTATTTCACATGGGCTAATAAATTGAGGCCAGGAGACCCCATTTAGAACAGAGGTTCTCAGTGCTAATGTGCTTCATAATCACCCATAGGATTTGTAAGTGCCTACATTCCTGGGTACCAAACCCAATAGATTCAGGTTCAGTAAGTTTAGGATACATGTTTAATACTAACTTCTGCTAAATGTGGGAGTTGCAGGGACCACACTGCACTGAGAATCACTAACTTAGAACACAGAAATTCAGACTTCTGAAGCCAATACCATCTCTCTCTCTCTCTCTCTCTCTCTCTCTCTCTCTCTCTCTCTCTCTCTCCTCTTCTCTCCTCTCCCCATGTCTCTCTCCATCTCTCTCCATTCTTTCCCTCTTAAGGCCTCTCTTCTTATTTATATAACATGAACTATCATCTTGGGATCTAATACTGTCTCACAGCTTTAGAGTTAATGAACTCAATTATATTGGAGAAAATCATTATATCATGCTTAGTGAGCTGCAAGGCTATTAAGGCTTATTACCAAGAAGATTTGAAGATAACTTCAAATCTTAAAGTGCTAACTGTCATCATGATCAGAAAACTACAGCTCTCCTTGCATGTAGTATACGATAAAGTTCTCAAAAGGGAGAAAGGAGACATTGAAAGTGATTGTGTTCATAGATATAGGACATCATGATATTCAGCCATATAATTTTGATAAACCTCATAGCAGAGGGTAGTCCTGGCTTGGAATACTAAAAGGCACATGGTAACAAAACCCTAAACTCTTGAAAAGAAAGTATGGATAATTTTGTTGTGTTATTTTTCTCTGAGAATAAAGAGTTGGGGAAAAGGCAAAATGACAATATAGGTACTTCCAAATAAAATCTCTCTCAAGTATTAAATATGTACTGTTTCTTTATAATCAGAGTGCCTGCACACTACTACTACCCTATGAGATGAAGAACAATTTAATAGGTACACTTTCAAATTCTTAATTTAGAAGTGGATACTTACATCATCAGAATTTTGCAAAGAACGAGTTTGAAATGATCATTTCAATTCCATAATTTAAATTTATGCAAAATATACTCTAGAGTATATATTTCTATTTGTATATGAATTAGGAGCCAGCTTACCACTTTCCTAGCTTCCAGGCTCTTAGCCTCAGGCATGCTGAAATTAGTAACACAGAGAGTGTAATATAATTAAATGGGGGAGGGGGAGGGTTGTAACAGTCCTGCCAGTGTTGTGGTGGGGACCACTGTCTTTGGTTGTGTGAATTCTCTGCCATGCTTGACAATCTTCAGCCTTCCTCTCTCACTAGACTACAGTAAGCCTTGGTTCATTTATTTTTTGTTGTTCATTTTCAGTGATGAGGACTGAGCCCAAGCCTCGTGTAAACTGCTAGGGAAATGCTCGGCCATTTATCCTTATCCCAGACCTAGAGTACAGCCCTTCCTGAGCCCTGTCCGTAACCTCTTTGCTTTACTTATTACCTAGCACAGAGTCACATTCTTAATCCAGCAAGGGTGACTAACTCATTATCCTTAACTAGGAGAATAATCTAATTTTTATCTCTTAAGTTAAATCTTAAATCCTTCCCTAGAGATGAAAATGATTGTGTATAGTAGTTGCTACAAATTTTTTACTTTAATTCAGTCATTTTGATTCTGTATTACACAAACACACACAAAAATCTTAGATATTGTAAGGTTATAATCCTGAGAACATTTAGTAAATGAAAAATAAAATCAGTGGAAAACTAAGTTTAATCGTATATATTTTATGTGATTTGGAAAAGTATACTTTGAATATATATATAAATTATATGCTTTTAATTAGTATTCTCCCAGGTAGCACATTGTAATGATAGCTTTTGTAATGCTTTTTAAATTAAGTGAACTAATTATGCTTGTTGTTAACTAAGAATTAATAATTGTTACTTCCTTTATATGCTGAAAGGAAATGATTAATTTTGGGTGATTTTTAGCAATCAATTTATATGGTTAAATTAAAATAACAAAGGGTTATAGAAAGAATTAAAAATGTTCAAACCCTTAATTGCCACAAACTTCAGTACATAGAATTAAGAAAAAATAGCTTGAAACTAAATTCAGCCGAATTTAAACTTATAACACGTTTGAGTAAATGGTTCAGGAAATACTTCAAATTTGTTTATTTCCAAAGAATGATCTATTAAAAAAAATGCATTGACAAGTAATTTTAGGTTTAGATCAACTGGATACTAAAACTTCCGTTCACAGAGTTTGTATAAAAGAACAGTTTGAGTCGGGTATCCTCATCATAGCAATAAATATTCTACCAGTTTTGAAGCGGTCCTGCCCCGTTGGCTTCTGGGAGTGTGCTTATGCTGGTGAGCACCACGTGCTCTGAGAGTTTTGATACATTATCAAAGTTGCTGATCTGCGTGGTCAGGGACTTCCTGCTCTCTGTGCTCGTACATCCCCTGGCGAGGCGATCTCCTTGGCGATGATGAACCCCAAGACAACAAGAAAAGGCAGCTTTAAATTCCTCTCGAAATTTTCCTGGCAGACCAGAAAGAATGAAAGAAAAGTGAACTATGCATAAAGAGCTCAACACCTAATGCACAGGATACAAATGAGTCGTTCCCTTGAGCCAAGGTAACAGTGAGGTGGAGCATTTTGCATCAGTAAAGGAAATAGAAAAAGGAAATTAAAAGATGAAGTATTTCATATGTAATACTTGGCATTTGTTTTCTTTCTTTAAAGTCAACCCCCACTGTGTTTCTCAAGTTAGTTTTTAACCCTGTAATAATACCAAATGGCTCTTAGGAAAAGTTTGCCTAGACTTTCAATGGCTTCAAAAAGCAATGAAATCTACCTTCTGTATAAGCAAGAACACAGATACATTATATTCTAAGGACGTTGGAATCATAAGTGTTCAACAAAACAAGAAAAAAATACACTGAAATATTTATGAAAAAATGTTTCATAATCCAAGTATGGCAAATTAAGTAAATAAAGAAAATGGAAGAGGAGATAGTTATCTTTAAACTATAAATGCGATTCCAGGCAGTTGAAAAAACGAAATGATTGCCATTATTAGAGAGCAAAGGGCAAGACAGGAAACTGTTCTTCCTTCTCTTTGTGCCTAGGTCACCCTTTGCACTAGGCTGGTGAGGTGATTGTTCACAGGCCTAGGACAATAGCAGGCACACACCAGGGTCTGTCAGTGGTCTCCCTAACTATTCTTGACCTCAGACCAGGACTCTGCCTTGCTCTGTGCCTTCTATTTCAAACACTTGCCTCCCCATTTCCTTCTGGGTCTCACCTACTTAGTGTAAGGTCAGAGCACTAGTCGGAGTGCAATGATTATTTCAAAAGTGACAAAATCCCTTTACAGAAATAAAATTGGTTGTGCTTTTTTCTTTTTATTAATTATAACTTTTTAATTCATAATATTATAGAAATTACATTTCTAGACTACCACGATATATTTTTGTAAATGTATATAATTTTCAAGGCTTGAATGGAATTAAATGAATGAAAATATTTGATGGTAGAAACATTTAAAATCCTTTTCTGTTTTTTAAATTTTGAGATCTATAATAGAAACTTCTATTTGTAGTTATCTTTCTAGAAAGTCTATCCCTGTCTGGCTGTTCTAAGTACTTAAGAAAATCAAGCAAACCAAATAAATAAATAAATAAATAACAATATGAACTTGGAAGACAAGCACTGTTTATTAAATATGTAACAAAAATTTAAAAATGAATACAACAAAACGTACAAATAAAATGACTGTTTTGTTAGAAATGAAAATAAGAAACAAATAGTCACGCATTTGGGAATAAAACAGTACAAAGATGTGGCTAATCACAGCACAATTCTGATTCAGCTACTTGTTGGTTTTCCAAGTGCTGGTAGATGGCCCTCCCCTATAATTTATGGGCAATTCTATAAATAAAACAAACATGTAATTGATAAGTATATGTTTGCCAGATCATGAGAAGAATTTGGAAGGAAGAAATAGGGTAGATGAGATCATATCTTAGAGTATATTCGTGTGTGTGTGTGTGTGTGTGTGTGTGTGTGTTTCAATCATAAGTTTGATATAAGGCATGCAAGATGCCAATTATCCCTTTAACATTTATTTTAAGTTTTCCAATGAAAAAGATTAGATCATTTTCTCTGACGAGCTAGATGGTATATATTCACTTTCAAAATGAAGACATTCTACAGAAATCTATTCAGGGACAAACCAAGCTCAAATAGAAACTAAGTTCTGTATCTACTTCAGAACTGTTCCAGGGCAGTTCTAGCAGTTCCACCCTTGGGTAGAGGCTCAACAAAGAAACGATGAATACTTACCACTAAGAAAATTGTAAATAATTGGATTTGCAGCACTATTGGCATATACAAGCCAGTGTGAAAAAGTGAACCAAGCGTAGACAGTCTCTCTGTCTTCAGTGTGTGTGAACATCCCAAATACTCTGTAGGAAAAGAAACAGAAAATCAAGAGTCTTAAAGGATTGAATTAAAAACATCACAGAAATAGCCTGACCTTGTCCTCTGCAAAGACACTGACAGCACAGCCTCTTTAGAATGGTTTCTTGTACCTATTAGAAACCCTAGGTCAGAGAAAAAGTCTCTGTGTCTTGCAATCAGGAAATGCAAATCTCTTGTCAAGAAGAAAGAAGATGAACATTTCCCTTCTGTTATTTTGTTTCTGAATGTGACTGAGTAACCTGTTGGTATTCCACCATGTACATGTTTTCATTTGTTTATTTGCTTGTTTAAGCGTATGGGTGGTATGCCTACAGGTCTGGGTACCAAGTGTGAACACACCAGGTACCCACAGAGGTAAGAAGAGGGTACTGGATTTCCTTTAACTAGATGGCAATGAGCTTCCAAGTGGATGCTGAGAATCGAACCACGGTCCTCTGAAAGGGCAATGAGTGTTCGTCACCACTGAGCCATCTAGCAGCCCCACTGCACATATTTTAATTAGCACTCCAAAGTCGCACTGTTAGATTCTCCCAACTTTCACCTGTGCACAGATCAATGCGTTATCGTCAACTTCAATGATCCCAGCCTTGTCGAAATGAGCCTTCAATGTGTGCGGGCAATAACTGGTTTTCAGTGGGTAAGAGTCTACATGAGTTTCAAGTTTTCATATATTAATTATGTTAAACTAAAAGAAAATGCATTATAGTATCCTTAAAGTCCGTTTTAAAGCAATTTTACCATTGATTTTCTGGGCTGTGGGCATCAGGCAGAGCACATGTGTGAAGTTCAGAGAATAACTGTCAAGAATTGATTCCCACCTCCTTCCACCAGGCGGGTCTCAGAAGTCTGCAGACTGCATTACGAGTGTCTTACTCACTGACCAATCTTGCTGTCTGCCTTAAAGGCGTTTTACATTTTGCGTTCTTTGGTGTGGGGAGACTGGACAGTGGGCAGAAGCAAGTCCTACGAAGACTTGATGACCTGAGTTCAGATTGTCGGAACACTAACAAATCCTGATAGAATAGCATACATCTGTAATCCTAGCAATCATATTGTGAGCTAGGAGATGGAGACAGGAGACTCTCCTGGAAGCTCCCAGGCCAGCTGGCCCAGGGCATACAGCACAGCTGATTAAACAAGAGCTTCAAAAGACTCGGAAAGCCAGAACCCACCCTCATAAAGACGGTTTCCTCTTTCCCTCTAACCTATGCTATAATATGTGTACAACAGCCGTCACACACACACACACATACACACACACACACACACACCACTAAAAAGAAAAGAAAACTAACTCATTATATTTTATTCTTAGAAATTCCCATTTATCTTTTGTATTATTTGATGATTATATTCAGTAACTACTCAGTAAGTCCTAGGATGAAGAGACATTGTGTTCCTTCTTGGAGGTCCCAACCCTGCTTATGTGATTTATGTCTTATATTTTTCTAATGAGAAGGTACACAATAGAAATCAATTTCAGGGAAGAAGTGATGCTCTATAGAGTGGTAGAAGTTCACAAACAAACATAATAGAAATTCACAAATAAAACAGAGTGAAAGAACGTAGACAAATTAAATATACAATAAGATGCAGTTGCTGGCTCAAAATCTCTGAAATATTAGGCCAATAAAAATCACATTGAAAGAGGGAATAGGGAGGGAGGGGGCGGGGTGTCAAGTGTAGGGGGAAAGAGAAGGCAATCAGTGGTGTGTGTGGGAGGAGCATGTCAGACACCAGGGATGGGGAATGGCCCCAGAGGGTCTATGGGGGTGACTCTAGCTGAGACTCCTAGCAGTAGGGGATAGGAATCCCGAAGTGGTCACTTCCTGTAGCTAGGCAAGACTCTCAGAAGAGGGGTAAGGACAGCCACCCACCCGCAAAACTTTTGACTCAAAATGTGTCCTGCCTACAAGAAGTACAGTGACAAAGCTAGAGCAGAGATAGAGGGAATGGCCAAACAACAACTGCCCCAAATTCAGACCCATCCATGGACACCATAAACATGAATGATACTGACTAGACTCATCCCTCCTTTATCCCTCCTCTTCTTTCCTTCTCCTTTTAAAAAGCTGTCTTCAGTAAAAACATTTTCAAAATTATTGTAAAATGTTTGTGTGTGGGGGTACAAAGACACAGATTGCTCAAAAACGTTAAAAAGAGTTTTAAATTATACCTAGATTTCTTTCCCACCCTGAAAAAGGAAACTATTTAATTCAGAATAATAAGATGAATATCACTGACAAGAGGGCATCTGGAAATAACTAGAGGAAGAGGTGCGAGTGCAGACATTAGAAATCCAAATGTGCATCTTACAAAATGCTAAATCCATTTTCAAAATATTTGATCTGGATTGGTAAAGAAAGAAGGGGAGAAGGAAAGAAGAGGAGGAGGAAGAAGAGGAGGAGGAAAAGATGAAGGAGGAGGAGAGAAAATTACAGAAAGGAGGAAGAAGGGGAGGGAGAGGAGGGGGAAGGAGAGCAGGGGAAAGGAGGGATGAATCTATTCAGTATCATTCATGTTTATGGTACCTTTTTAAAATTAATTTATTTGTTCATTTTACATCTGGATGGCATCTCATCCCGGAAGTCCCACCCTTACAAGCTCCTGTCCTTGCTACCCCTTCACCTTCCCTGAGGAGAAGAGGAAATCCTCCTTAGGCACCGCCCCACCCTGGAAGTTACCCACCACTGGATTCTCTTCTGCTAGAGGGACTGCCTGGTTTATAGAATTCTTAATAGTGGAAAACTAGCAAACTAGCTACACACTTAATACATTTGTGTAAGATTTCCGCAAGGAAGAAAATGAGAGGGGACCATGGCTGAAGCAGAGGGTAAACATGTGAATGAACACATATTTCAAGAACAGGAGTTTTCAAAAACCTTTAAACATTCAAGGCTATATTCTTTCTGAACAATCGTTCATTTTCTACTTCGTCATTGAGGAAGCCTTTAAAGAATCAAAACAAAGGCCAAAGAGGAGAGATCTTCGCAGCTGGTTTATACCACTTTTTGTCTGACTTTGGCTAAACTTACCTGTCTCCCAGGTCCCCAGCTGTGAGGAATATGATATTGACTCTGACTTTAGGAAAAAGGACATGAGCAATTTCAGGCTAAATTCAAAACCTCTTATAAACAGAAATAAGGCTGCCTTGGGACCAGTGTATGTGTAAGAGCTTTGATGTTTCCCACGAAAGCTGGCTATTCACGTACTGTGCTGGACTTGCATCTCAGCATCTGCTGTTCACATCACTGGTCAAAATCATTTCAACTTCAGAGTTTTGTCTATGTACTTGCGCTCACCGGAAAAATATGGTTGTTTATATATTTGAGAAAAAAAGTTTTGTAAAGCTCATTTACTCTTTTCCAAAATAATTTAGAAGTACAATTGACTTTTATTTACTTATGAAATTAGTTATTGAAACAATTTTTATTAAAATACTTTCACATCCAAGCCTTAGCAGTCAACATCAGAAGGTTAGGAAAACAACCGTTTTATCTGCCATTCAACTGAGACTGAAAGAGTGTATTTCCAGACTGTGCTTGACCATTAGTATTGCCTTAAGTGCTCAAAGAACTCCATCAGCACAAACAGCTGAGCTGATTGGCCAGACAAAGTGCCTAGGGAGAGAGGGTTTTGTCTGTTTAGAAAGAAAAGAGTTCTTAATTAAAATGCCAAGCTGCTTCATTTTTAAATAAATGCACGTGTTTTACCTCTTTAGCACATTGAGGATGCTGATTGGTAGATAGCAAATTGCAAAGACCAGAAGTACCACCATGAGCATCCGGGCTGTTTTCCTTCGTGCTCGGATCTGCTTTATCTCAGCAGCAACAGTGCTTATCCGGGCCTTGCTCTGCAGTCCTGAGCCCCGGGGCTGAGAAACCGGCTGCGGCTGCTTCCATTTTCTCTGAACCACAGAAGAAGTTCCGGGAATCTGAAAGGAGATGGGATCTCTCATTGGTACTTAGCAAAGTTCTACAAAGATGTAACCACTAACAAAGATCAAGAAACAGAAGTATGGAGTTTGAAATTTCCGTCTTTCCAGAGCACTAGCTAGGCAGAGTATGTTCTTAGCACTCATTTACTCAAACGCCTAATAAGTATTTGGGGAAAAGTTAGAAACAAGCTTCTGTTGGTCTTGTGTTAAAACACGATAATCTTGTCAAGGTCTGAAGAGAACAATGAAGAGTACATATGGAGAAAAGAATGCTATGAAAATTCAAATTATAAAATTTCATTATAAATTCTAAATTCAGATGTCGCCTAAATTTAAACACTCAACAGATAACAGGACTCCCCACCCCCACCTCCGCACACACTGAAAAACAACAAAAAACTTAAGTGAAATTTTGATGCATCGATACTGCCATCTGCTGTCGCGTGGAGACACGGCACCTAACCAGCTATTGGTTTTTAAGAGTTTTTTTTTTTTTTTTTTTTTTTTTTTTTTTTTTTGTCTCCTGGTCAGACAAAGCAAATCTGTGTGTAGAAGGAACAAAAACTATTCTTCGTGATTTACTGTTCGCACTTACAAAACTGCCTGAAACTAATTTTGCAATTTTCCCTTCTGGAAAGCACACGAACACACTGAGACTCCTTCCGGGTCTTACACTAATATTTCAAATAGCCACGATTTGTAGCAATCACGTTACACAACGGGCGCTCCCCCTTGATTTTTCCTTTGGTTGATAATATCAGAAAGTTCTGCCAAGTATAATATTTTCTTAATTATAATCTCATGAAAATTGATAGATCTTAGAAAGATGTGCCAATAAGTACAACGCGGGGACAGCTTGATTGTGTTACAGTTACTCAGCTGCTACTTTTATCTTTGGGCCGCACACAGTAGAGAGCAGTGCGTTCCCGTGGCCTCTCAGAAGGAAGGTTACATTGAACCCGTGGCTGTTTACACTACGAGATCAAAGTCTATTAGAGACTCTTTCCTTTGAAAATGGAGCTTTGCTTTGATGTCCAAACAGATGAGTCTCATTACATGAGACCCCACTTGACCATCTTCTCAGTTCAAGAGATCAATCATGCAGATGAAAACCTGCCCTGAGACAGAACTTCTCAGAAATGGGCGGGGCCACCTCACCGAACCACTAGCTGGGGAGATAAAGAGCTACAGACGTTCCCATCTCGATGATTCTATTTTTACATTTCTAAAAAGATTTTTCAGTTTTTATTTTGTGTCTATGAGGGTTTTGTTCTCTTGTATATCTGTGCGTCACATGTACACCTGGTGCCTGAACAGGTCAGAAAAAGATATTAGATTGCCTGGACCTGAAATTTGGATGGTTGTGAGCTGCCATGTGTGTGGCTGGAATTGAACATAGACCTTCTGCAAAAGTAGTCATTACTCTTAATTTCTGAGAATGTCTTCAGTATTGTGGCTCTCTTTTTTAAAAAAAAACAGGTTTAGAAACAATTGTTTTAGAAGTAACAATAGATCTTAGAAAGTTCCAGAATCATTCTATCACAAAAGCTGGTAAGTAACCATAAGTGGTCGTGGTTTCTAAAGAAAACTGTAAAGATCGTTTTATTTTTTAATGTTCCCATGAAGAGAGAACCAATACTCTGCCCAATGATGACTTCTTCAAATATCAAAAATGTTCCCATGAAGAGGAAGTTGTACAGGGGCAGAGTTGTAGCCCTTGCAATGAAAAGAAAAGAACATGGGCTGATGTGATTCTCAAATAACAACCTGAAGGCAGAAGAGGCTTAATCCTGGAACCCATTCTCCACTGATAAACTGTGCAGAAAGCTGGGCAGCCTGAAGGGGACAGTGAAAATTTAACAGGAGTCATTACATCAACTGACATTCAAGAATTGCACATAACCTTAAGCCATGTTCAGTGTGTCCTTAAAGGTAAATTACAAATTACATTTTATAGATTGGATTGAGAAGATACTAAGTAGAATAAAGCAAAATATTTCAGACCGTATATTTAATTTGTACAGAACTTCAAAACACACCTTATTCTTTAATTGTAAAAAGATTCCTTTTGCAAATTTACATATAAGAGAGTAAGCCTTTTTGTGTGTGTTTTTATATGCATGTGTGTGCAGTTTTGTTTGTGTACATGTGTGTGCACAAGCATTGGAGGTCAGAAGACAATGTAGGTCGGCATTCCTTGGTTGATATCCATCTTATTCTTTAGACAGGGTCTTTCATTGGTCTGGAATTTGCCAAGTCGGCCAGCTTGTCTGGCTAGTTAACCTTAGGGTTCTTCCTGGCTCCCCCTCTCCAGTACCGAGGTTACAACTATGTGCCATGAGACCTAGATTTTTTGCATGACTTTGAAATATTAAACTCTTTCATGCTTACGAGGTAGGAAATTAGTAGGATGAGGTATCACTCTAGGCCCTTGATTTTTGAATGCATGTTTTATAACATAAAAGTACTAATAATGATTTTAAAAAGCCAGAAAAAGACACATTCCAAGAAGTTTGTCCTTATGTCCTTTCACCAATAATTTCACTGAGGGCTCTACAATACCTAACAGAAGAAAGCAAAACACAGAAATACATGTTCATTATAGTATAAATGAACTGTGTAAACTATCTTTATATAAAAATACTACAATAGAAATGTGAACAATAGTTATTAGTTCAAAGTACCATGCAAGTGATGAATACTGAAAAAGAAATAAAATGCAAACCAGATAGGAAAGAGGATTTTCATGTTCCTGGACTGGCAGAGTTAATTTAGTGAAAATGGTCATATAAAAATAAAAATAAAAAGTAAGCTGCACATTCACTGTAATCCACATCAAAATCCCAGTGACATTCTTTGAAGAACTATAAAATAATCTAAAAAAAATCATAATCAAATGTAAACCCAAGTGACCATGGATAGACAAAACAACTGTAAACAGAAAGAATACTGTTGAAGATAGCATAGTATCCAACCCTGGACTACTATAGTGAAAAAGACAGCAAGATATTGGCACATAAAAGGACATGTACACCAATAAAATAGATAAAGAACCCATTAACAAATACACAACAGTGGCTACCTAAATCTGAAAAGGACATCAAGAATATACACTGCAAAATGGCAGCCTAGTTAAGGAATGGCACCGACAAGGCAGTATCTTCATGCAGAGTTAAGGAATGGCACTGACAAGGCAGTGTCTTCATGCAGAAGAATCAACTAGGATCCACAGCTTCATCTTTATACAAAAGTCAATTCAAACTGTTCAAAGATTAAGATGCAAGTTTTATTTTTAATTCTCTCTGTGTCTCTGTCTCTCTCTCTCTGAGTGTGTGTGCGTGTGTGTGTGTGTGTGTGTGTGTGTGTGTGAGTGCACAGCCAAAAGAGGCTGAAGATGTTAGGTCTTTCTGGAGCTGGAATTACAGACAGTTGTGAGCTCCTTGGCATAGTACTGGGAACTGAACTTGAGTCTTCTGTAAAAATACAACATGTTTTTAACAACTTGCCCATCTCTCCCACCCCAAGACTTTAATTGAAATCTGAGATCTTTGAGCAAAACATAAGGAATGTACTTGAAGTTAAGGGCACAAGCACAGACTTTTTTTTTTACTAGAACTCCAATGACAGAGAATAGTCCTATGAATCAAGAAGCAGACTATGTGAAATTTAAAAGTCTCTATGCAGCAAGAAAAATTATCAGTAGAGGAAAAGATATACCACAGATTAAGAAGAAAGTCTTTGTCAGCTATAACTCACACAGGGGGAGGGTGTTGATATATAGAATAAATAAAGCACTGTAAAATTTAAATACCCAAGCCACAGAACTACCAGTAGATAAATGAGCTAATGAAACAAGCAGCCAGTTCTCAAAGGAAATGCAAATGGCCAATAAATGTTTTCAGAACTGTTTAACATCCTCAGCTATCAGGCAAATGTAAATTAAAACCATTCAAAGATTCAATCTCAACCCTACTGAATGATTACTGTTTTAGTTTGGCTTTCTATTGCTGTGGTGAAATATTATGACAAACAAAACAAAACAAAACAAAAACCCTAACAGCTTGAGGAGGTAAGTCTCCACAAGAATCACAGACCATCATGAAGAGAAGTTAGGGTAAGAACTCAGGGCAGGCACATGAAGCAAGAAATGAAGGAGGGGCTGGGGGTGGTGGTGGTGGTGTGCTGCTTTGCTTTCCATGACTTGCTCAATCTGCTTTCTCATGGCACACAGTGCCTTTTGCCCAAGAGTTGCATACTTATGATGAGCAAGGTCCTCTCATATCAGTTATCAATCAAGAAAATGCACCACAGGCTTGCCAACATCAACAGACTAATCTGGTGGGGGACATTTCCTCAATTGAGGCCCTCGATTCCAAAATGACTTTATCTTATGTTGCCAAAAACCCAGTTAGGATTGTCCAAGTAACTTTTATTCACCAGATGTAATTGTTGTCTCAGAGGCTTGCTGCTCAATAAACTCACCCTTTCTAGTTCTTTCTGAATTGTGGCTTGCTCGTTCAAATTAGCTGTCTGACTCCTTTTTAAGGTGACTGATTCAAACTGATTTCTCTTGGCTTCTGACTGTATTGCTCTGTTTGGCCTCAAACTAACTCTGTCAATATGTTTTAATCTTCTGGCTCCTTCATATTATCTGGCTTATTATCTCTTCACCTGTGTTTAGCTTGTTCTCTCTCTTCAACCTGTCTTTGTAAAACTGCACCCCTCCTACTTTCCATCTCTCTACACTGCTCTCTTCACTGCCTGTCTTGCGATAGTTGGACATATCCTATCTCTGAGTCATTCTGTCAAATATTTCTCTGATTTACCACTTTGTCTGTCCTTCAATTAGACATCACTTTCAAACACCAGTGCTTTCTTCTACAAATTAACCTTACATAATTGTTAGAGATTAAAGGTATTAACGGAGTGTCTGCATTCCATCCAGAGGGATTAAAGGAGTGTCATTCCAGTCAGATCACACAGACCTAGAAGGTCTTTGTATGTGATCTGTTGCCAGAGCAGCAATGTTGATGGATTAAAATTCATTTACATCTGACAACTACCATCAAAACAAACAAACAAACAAAAAGACAAAACAAAAGAATATCAAAAACAAAAACAAAGGACACGTGTTAGTGAACGTGTGAGGAAAAATGAATTCTTATCCACTGCTGGTAAGAGTGTAAACTAGTATAACCATTATGGAAGTCAGTATCAAGGTTTCTTAAAATACCCAATTCTAACTACCATATGACCCAGGATAGCAAGTGATTCTGTATTCTATCACAGAAGTGAGTGTTGTACATCTGTATTTGCTGTTGTACTATTCACAAAAACAAGGGAAAGGAACCAGCCTAGATGTCCATCATCATCAACAAAAAAATGGATAATGAAATTGTGACACATATACAGAATGGAAACACATTCAGGAGTTGGTTAGGAAAAATTAACTATGAAAATTACGGGAACATGGATTATACTGGCAAGTATTATACTAAGTGAGGTATCTCAGTCTGAAAGACAAAATCATGTGGCTCTTCACTTTAATATTTGTAGAATTCTGGTTACTCATTCTGTTTCCTAATATAGGTTTGTTCAGATTTTCTAATTTACATTTGCCATTTTGGTATTTTTGAATATGTATATATCATCTATTGTGTTTATTTCTCTATTAGTATTTTTTTATTGTTTTCTACTATACCATCTAAATTTTACTGTGTCTTTCACTAGTTTTTTTCAACATCACTCCACACCCCCTTCATCTATCCTTTGTTATGTATTTATAAATTATAAATTGAATTCTTAGCTTTATTATATAACACAATTATATTTCAGTCTGTATACAAATAGAAAAGAATTACAAACAAAAGTATCTTTATAGTAAATTCTTATTTCAAGACAAGGTCTCACTTTGTAGCCTTGGTTATTCTGGAACCCTCTTTGTAGACTAGGCTAGCTTTGAATGCAGAGATCTGACTGCCTTTGCTTTTAGGGTGTTGGGATTAAAGGTGTGCACCTCCACTGCTTGGCAGTAAGGCACTACTTTTAGTTGTGCTTGTGATTTCCTTATGGAACTTGAAGCATTGCCTTCCTACATCTCCTCTTCTTCTATAACCTTCTGTCTATATTCTCACACTAGACTAATTTTTATAACTCAACATCACTGCATGAATTCTAAGGACTCTAAAAATGGGTAAATAAAAGGTAACCGGGCCCATAGACACAACCATAGTATGGAAGGCCTTTCAGTCTTTGGAAAGTTAACATCCTGTTTGACTTCAGAGTATATTGCTGTTTACTCCTAATGCCTTACATAGTGTGAGACACATAAGTGCTTAATAATATTTTTGGAATGCATTAACAGAAGTTTACAGAATAACCAAGATCTGTTATTGAATTCTCAGTACTGGATTGAACGCTAAAGTATGTACAGTAGCCAAGCAAGTCAAGCTTCCGAAGTTTCTGAACGAGAGGATCTTGAGAGACTAGTCTGTGAGTCTCATTCCAGTGAATTCTTTGAATCATGTTGTCAAGGAAAGGGAAGTCTACTGATTCGAGCAAGACTATTGCTACTTTTTAACTGATTCCTAAAGTTCTTAACAGAGTCAGACAAGGACACACAATTTGTTCACTAATAATTTTATATTTGCTAATTCAAAAGTGCAAAACAGAATCCATGTATCTTCATAACTTTAAGCAAATAGGGTAGGCCCTTCTCTTGATGGCTCTCTTGATGTGGCCCGTGGCAAACACGACGCCTGACAACTTTAGAGGCAGTAAGAGTTAGAAGCCAAGCGACGCTCATGCAGAGTTCTATTTAATTATCCATCTGGGGTCGATTTACTTTATTACGGCTGTAAAGTGGGCTCAGCTCAACTTGCCAATTTCCATTCCAATCTGCTTCTAAAATGTTTTAGTTTCACAGTTCAGGCAATTCACTGCAAATCTTGTGAATCATGTGGATAGCACTAAGTAAGACGTTTTGTCAAAAATTGTAGATCATTTCTAAGCCTGTAATACATTTTGAACCTATTTTAAAGGTTTGGAAATTGAGAAATATACATTTAAATAATAAAAAAGCACATTGTTTATGGTTCAAGAGTCATTTATACATTAAAGAACATTTTTAAAGTCCTTTCTTTGTGTAAGGTAAAAGGTAGCAGTTGTCAACATGATAGCAAGACAAATTATGTATCACACCTTAGAGTTTTAACAGTGTATTACTTTTTTAAGCAAGTGAATATGCAAATGTATGTGAAACTACACAATAGTATATCTTGATGTTTAATTTGATCCTCAGATATTCAATGTACACTTAAAACATGGTATGATTTTGTGAGCTGTACACCCCTAATGTAAACATGATGAAAATGAGGCTGGATATGTGACTGGGTGGCTAAGAACACTGGTTGCTCTCCCAGAGCACACATGTGGTAGCCGACAATCTTCTGTAACTCCTATCCCAGTAACTCCTACCCAAGATATATAGTGCCCTCTTTTGGTTCCCACAGGCACTGTACACACATAATCCCCATACATACACATACAATTGAATTAAAAAAAATGATGATCGAAGTCACAGGAATTATTGGGAAACTTTGTGCAACTACCAAGTAACATGCTCTGAGTTTAAACTCTTACATTCTTGCCCATGTCTGCATTTTTGCATTTTCATGCTGTGATATTCCACATCATCTACTTTCAGCTTGTGAGAATATCCTTATGGCTCTGTGATTTGTGCCTTTTGTCAGAGAATACTGAAACATCTGACTTTGGGGGGCAATGGAAGATTACAAAATGTAAGCTCGTAACAGAAATTCCGAATGGTGGTGGATATTTTTTCCAGCACTTCCGTCTTTAGTATGATACCCAGAATGCCATGTCCCAGAAAGCGTCACTCACATAGACTGGTGGAACTGTAGCTAGAGCCCAGCATTGACATGAGACAGGAGTGAGACATAACCGTTGCTGAGAACAGTATACATCTTGGATGGTATATAACTTAGTAAAAGCTGATGCAATAGCACACACGAGGAAATGGGGTGTTACAAAAACAAAACATCCTAGAGTAAGTGGCATTGTCTTTAGGACAGATAGAAAATCAGAAAACAGTTGCTGAGAATTAAACACATCACTGCTCATGTCTTACAGTGTTTGTGCTCATTGTCTTTCTTTGTTTTGATTAAAAGATTTGGAGAACAGTATGTGACTTGACTTCACTACTGGACACAAAAAGGTCACAGAAGTTGTATAAGATATATATACATATATATATATATATATGCATGTAAATATATGACTATATATAGATATAATGAAAGGAATCATTAAAAATCTTACCTTGTGTTTGTGTGCCCGTTTATATTCAGTAGCTTACTCTATGCTCAAAGAACTCATAGATTATTATTTAGAGTTTATTTATTTAAAACTTAGCCAGTAACATGCATTTTAGCACATAACATGAATATCTACACTTTACAAAACTCATGCTTTAGGAATATTTTTGGCCTTGACAATTTCATTTCTAGTGTCCTCAGTGTTTGGAGTTTTAAGCGTGCAAGTCCTCTGTGTGCTCAAAAAGAGGCCAGAGCAAGAAGGGTGTTGGGTGACTTACTTGATCTGTTGCCTGATTGGCTTGAGACAGCATCTCTCACTGAATGGGAAGCTCTCTGATCTGGCTAGTCTGGCTGGCAAAGTAGTGATTACAGATTGATTTATGAATAAAATTTAGTATAAAATACAGATCTAATGTATTCAATTCTGTTATGCCTCAAATTATTGTTGCTAATACACTAGTATACAAAAAATGACAATAACTCTCTATAAAGTATATGGTTTAAAAAAATCTTACCTTGTAAAAATAGAAGAAAACAGAAAAATTAGGACTTATACAACATATATGCCTAGAAACTGTAAAAGTTGTTTGTTTCCAATTAGTGAAAGATGGTCTTGAAAAGATGGTTTGAATACCAAGGACTGAAGAAAATACAAATGAAGACTCATCCTCAAAAACCAAATGGGGCATTTTAGTAATTTACTATTTTATAAGCATATATATTATATGCATAGTAAATTATATGCCTGTGTATAGATATATTCATGTAAGAGTTTAATGTTTTATTTGGAGTTACACAGGGATAATCCTCCCAGAAGCTGTAAATTGCAAAATAAAAAGCCTATTGCCAACTATTGAATTATTAGGCAGAGGAGTCTTGTAGAATACCCAAAGCAATTGCTATTGCTTTGCTGTTGTGTCCTACAGATTATGATGGTAAGACACTGATGATGACAATGCTATACACTTTGAAATGGAGAAATAAAGGTGGTGTTGAGGGAGAAAGTTCCATTCTGTTAGCTAGTTTTTATAGCATCAGAAGATGCTATGAAGGTACTGGGGGAGAAAAGTCATCACCAGTCCTTACTCAGCTATGACCCTCTGAGCTACAATAAAGGCAGGTATTTCAAGATACAATCATGAGTGCCACAATGGCAAGAGTGTTATGTGGATACCCAACCACTTTCTGATTAGAATTTAAGGAGAAATTTTAGCAAAATGATAGTTGTTGATTTATCCTTTTCTGAGCTGCCTAGCCCTGGAATCTTGCCAAGGTTTATAATATCAGGTATGGTATTTCTAGAAAAGGAAACTTATGGAGTATGACCTTGAATACAATATATCTGTCTCTACAACCAAAGATTAGTGTAGGTCTCCCACCTTTACAGAGTAGTTTTTCTTTTGTTGTGAATGGCAGTTAATGCAGAAAGTCGCAACTAGCTAAAGTGCCCAGTACCTGTGGAATATTCAGTCACGAATAGGACATATTCATCACACACACTCTACTCTCACAATTCACAGACACATGGAAGAGGAACTGGAATGAAGAGATTTCCCAGATGTAGGGAAAAAATGGGAGCAAATAGCATCTTCTGGAAGTGATGGGTCCACTATATTCATGAATTCACAGCAGCTACGGTGGCCTATATAAGACATACACAAGATCAAGCCAATCAACATTCCATTATGCAGGTAGGAGGGGCCCAGGGTCTATCTGAAAGGCTGTAAGGTTGGTGGGTGATTAGTAGGGGTGGAGGATGGAGAAATCAATTTTCTTTGAGTGTGTGGCTCTTGCTTCATTGGATGTACTCAAGTCCATGAGTCCATGAGAAGCACAAAACTGACACAGTTGATCATAAAAAAGATAAAAATAAAAAGAGGATCAGACTTTGCAAGATCCAAAGTTCTGGGAGGAGTAAGAGAGAGGAGTCGAGTCATAGGTAAACATGATTAAAATACATTGGATATTGAATAAATATATGAAATTCACATATAATAGAAATATTTCTTAATAAGAAAACAAATGGAATTGCCTTTAATTAATTAAGACGGTCTCAGTAAGTTCTTTCTCAATACAAATTTTTAGACAAAAGAGGCCAACCTGTTAGTCCACAAGCTTAAAATCAAATAAATCACTGTACTGGCCAATGTTATAGAGAAATAAGAAAAAAAACATCCTTATCATGTTATATAATTTACTAAACAACATTAGATGAGCTATATCCACTCGGGATATTTACAGTTCACACTTGCTGATTTTTTTCAAGTTATCAAGATTCAACTTAGAAGTTCCCATCCTGAGTTTAGAGACCCCGCCTCACTCAGCTCTAGGATTCTGTACTTGTATTAAAAAGTTGTTTTCACTGTGTACCTGATTATATCTCTTCTATAGCCTTAAATTACTGCTCACATGAATTGGTGGTTTAGTTTGAAAGGTAGTACACAAAAAATATTAATATATGACAAAGAAATCACTGGAGTGACTGAAATCTCATGGATGTTACCATTTTCTAATTTAAAATTTATTAGAATTTAAAATCCTTCAATTCTTTTTTCTTTATTTTTTGGAGTTTATTTTATCTTATATCTTATAGTACATTATGAATGGTAGTCAGGACAGGAAATCAAACATGAGTATGGAGGCAGGCACTGAAGAAGAGGTCAGGAAGGAATAGAACTACTATCTTGTGCAGACTGATTTCTTATTCCAGCTGTTCAGGGATGGCACTTGCAATAGTAAATCATTGGTCAAGAAAATACTCAGTGATCTTTTGCCTACTGGACAATCTGATGGAAACATTTTCCCAATTAAAGTTTACTTTTTCAATTTGATTCCTGTTAGACTATATTTGATAAAAAAAACAAACAAACAAATAAATAAATAAATAATGAAAGAAAGAAAAAAGGAAAGGGAAGGAAGGAAAGGGAAGGGAGGGAGGGAAGAAGGGAGAGAGGGAAGAGGGAGGGAGGGAGGGAGGAAAGGAGGGAGGGAAAGAGGGAAGGAAGGAAGGAAGGAGGGAGGGAAGGAGAGACGGAAGAGGGAGAGAGGGTCTGGATAGATGGCTTAGCAGCTGAAAACCCTGGACTGGCAGCTGTTTTTTGTTGTTGTTGTTGTTGAGGATCCAGGTTTGGTTCCCAGATCCACATGGTTGCTCTCAACTATCTGTAACTCCCTCCAGAGTATTTAGTTTCTTCTTCTGGCTTCTGAGAACACCGTGTACAGGTAGTATGCAGATATACATGCAAACAAAATCCTTAAATGTTGCTCCCAGACAAAATATAACTTAGTTAATTATTGTGGTTGAGAGTTTATCAGAAGTGTAGACTTCTTGAGGCAGAATTTAAGACATTTTCTAAATATCAGTAAAACAGTCAAGAGATGTTTTCACATCCAGAGTCTTACTATGTTAGAACAAATAATCCTATGTTAGATCTGTTATATTAATTCAATTAATTTTAAAATTTGTTTTTATATACATTCTAAAGAAGATTCAAACAAAATTATTTGATAATACTGACCTGTCGGCACCAGAGTTTACGGAATATCTGGAGATAAGCCAATACCATAAGACACAGAGGTGCCATGTATGTCACCAGAAAGAAGCAGATATGGTACATCTTTGGGTAAACTTCACCTGAGATGAGAGTCAAACAGTAAAATATTCCATTAAAACATGAGATGACTAACTCCTTGTTTAAATAGAGCTAAATGTAAATACAGTTCACTATGCTTATAAAAATGTAAGTTTCTTCAATGATGGGACCAGTTGTGCTCTTAAATATAAATGTGAAAAAATTGGAAAAGTAAATACAATCAATATTTGTTTTGCTGATTTATTGTCAATATACCTATATTTGTAGCATTCACACATATGTTTATAATGAAATTGAGAACTTTAGGGATTTTACAGTTAATTTTTTATCTGTGTTTTTTCATACCCATCTCACTTATTAGTAATAATTATCTTTAGGATTGTAGTGATTTTCTTGTCACTAATCCTAAACACAAATATATCTATCCCAATGTTAGCATTTACTAAACAATAACTTAATCAACTAATTAATGCAATTAAGCCTAACAATATTTCAAATATTTCAGTATTTCTCCTAAATAAGTTCTATAAGTAATAAATCAGCAATTAGTTATAATTCTAACTGCATGCTATCAGAGCAAAGCAAAGATTTCACTTCATTTTTGCTTTTTCTTTCATTTTTCTTCCTTCTAAAATTACATATTTTATCTTGAAATCAGTGCTGGTATTGATGAGGTGATGATTTAAGTAAGAATTACCCTCATAGGCTCATATGTGAATGCATACTCACCAGGGAGTGACAGTATTTGAAAGGATAAGAAGGATTATAAAGAATGGCTTTGTGTGGGGAATGTGTTACTGGATGGGGAGATTTGAAGTTTAAAAATTCCATCCCAGGCTCAGGGTCTCTTTCTGCCTATGAATATAGCTCTTAGCTACTTTTCCAGCACTGTGTTTGCCTGCATGTGGCCATGCTCCCCATCATGGCGATAATGGACTAAACCTTTGAAACTGTTAAGTAAGGTTCCATGAAATATTTTCTTTCATCAAAGTTGCCTTTGTCAAAGTGTCTCTTCACAACAGTAGAACATACATCTTCTTATCTGGAATTGACTGAATCTAATATTTTTGAGTCTAATTTTTTTTATATTCTTCATTCTGAAATTATCTCATATCTCAGTTTTTCTGTATTGTATTGTATAGATGGTACATAGGCTTCTGGGTGGTGTAACAGATCATTTTGAGGTGTCAGTTTAGAGCCTTTTTGGATCAGAAGACACTAATCCACCTCACTCATTTCTAATTTACTTTCAAGTTTATCTTGTAAAACAAGTCATTATAAAGAGTTATAGAGTTCAAGTACTGGAGTAATAGCTGATAACATTCCCACTGGAAGTGCAGCAGCTTGAACAGAATTTACTAGACCAATTTCAAAGCAACTAGAAGGTCATCCAGCAATTCCCAGGGACCCGAGTGGCTTTGATCTTTTATTTGTCTTAAAAAGTATCATATATCACATGTACTACACACATGTGCATACACACACAAACATACACACAGGCACAGAGAGAGAGAGAGAGAGAGGGAGGGAGGGAGGGAGGGAGGGGGCCGGGGCGGGAGGGAGGGAGGGAGGGAGGGAGGGAGCTTTGAAGCTCGGTGCACACTGAAGCTCTAATACCTGCCTCAGGCGAAACTGAGCAGATGGGGGAAAGAAGATTTGACTGCTAACATTTTTTCTACTACAGTAGTAGATACCATTACTAACAGCAATTTGGAGTTTTGAATGGGTGGAAGTAAGGAGACTTTTGGTAATTTTGTAAAAGTGAAAAAATTAATGACTGACTAGTAAGTATATATTATGATGGATATTTATGCAGAGAAGTTGATCAAACAAAATTATATTCTAAGCTAGAACAAATGTATTACTGAAGAGGTTATAACAGATAATTAGGGAAATGTAATGTCTTAAAAATCTGCTTTACATTCTCAGATTAAGAACTAGTTACAAATTCAAATATACTACTGAAAATTTAAGTTGCGTGTGTTGAAAATATCCTTGAATATTCCACTTGATTGTGGAATATATATATATATATTTATGAAACTTATAATCTAGAATATAGTTACATAAAACTTGTTTTGCTTAAGCACTGCCTGAGTTAGAAAGTGGCATTTTGCAGTCTGGTGACTACAAATCTGTGTCCTAGGCAGCAGATGTTGCTCAGGCAATATAACACTTGCTTATCATGACGTGAGCTTGATCTCTAGCTCTGCACAAAGCCATCTGTAGTGGTAGGCATCTATCATCACAGAGTTAGGGAGGAGAGGCGTGAAGATCAGAAGTTTAACATCATCCTTGCCTGCATGACAAGTTTAGTGCCAGACTGGGCTAACATGAGTACTTGTTTCAAAAACAACAACAGCAGTGGCACCAGCAGCAACAACTAGTATCTTTATTCAACTGATGGAAGGTAGTATCTAAATAAATTCTTGTCTGTATGTATCTATAGATCCATATATTCTATCATCCATCTATCTATCTATCTATCTATCTATCTATCTATCTATCTATCTATCTATCATCTATCTATCTATGTATCTATCATCTATCTATCTATCTATCTATCTATCATCTATCTATCTATCTGTCTATGTATCTATCATCTATCTATCTATCTATCTATCTATCTATCTATCTATCATCTATCTTCTTACCTATTACTATCTGAAATCAAGAAATCAGGAAGAAAAATGGATATTTATGATGTCTTTGAAATCAGAAATTACAGAATAATATTCTTCAGAAGAGTTAAGGCACATTGTCCACCAGGATATTTACCTAATTATACAAAACTTACATTTTCCTCTGTGATACACTTGTCAGGGACAAGTGTGTTAAATGTAATTTGCCAATGTTCAAATTGACAATTTTTAAACTTAATGAATATTTTACAAATATTTATTAATATATATTAATAAACTCATGAGTCAAAACCCATAATTACTCTGATCGTAAGGAAGGTTTACTCAATTTTTCTTTTATCAGACCACCAAAGTACATTTTGTTAGATCCAAGAGGAGGGGTACTTTCAATCTACAATATTAACTGGCTCTGTGGCTTATTCCTGAAATCTTAGCATTCATGAGGCCCAGGCAATAATAATATATTGTTAAGCCGGGCGGTGGTGGCGCACGCCTTTAATCCCATCACTTGGGAGGCAGAGGCAGGTGGATCTCTGAGTTCGAGAGTTCAAGGCCAGCCTGGTCTACAGAGTGAGTTCCAGGACAGCCAGGGCTACACAGAGAAACCCTGTCTCGAAAAAACCAAAAAAAAAAAAAAATAATATATTTGTTAAATCTTGGGATTGAGGACAACCTCGGATTTAGAGTAAGTACTAGGACAGCTTGGGTTACAAAAAGAGTTTGAAGATAGACCATGCTACAAAATAAGTTCAAAGACTGCCTTGGGCTACAATGAGACTCCCTCTCAAATAAAATTGTAATGTCTTGAACAATATTTGGTGGACATTTACATTCATAAAATGTTTGATGAAGCCATAATCAGATGATTATTTCTTGAAGTAAGTGTTAAAAATAAGTAACTTTCTTTAAATAGAGCTTATATTAAGGAACTAAATATTCACTTGCTAGCCAAGGAAGTATGAATATAATTCTGGAAGTTGTTAAGTTTTAAAAATATGAGAGAGGTGACTGATCAAATAATAAACATGGATAACAGTGAAGTCCAACAGCAATGAATTTAGTAGGACACACCCACATTGCATGTTAAAGTGAGCAGCTCAGACACACGTATACCCTGTCTTATTTTCTGCTGGAGGGATTTGTCTTTTTGTTTTTTTAAAAAAAAATGAACATGAAGAATATGATCGTTTTGAAAACATTGGTCCCTGCACGGTCACCCATCCTTCACAATACTGCTGTTTAGAGAATTCCCAGTCATCTTGTACCATGTATGAAAGATATTTATTTGCATGGGTTCCCAAAATGATTTGATAGACAACAGACCAGTGGGAGTTCTTGTACGCTATCATTTGATAATTAAAACAATACCATTTATTTTCATAACCATATTTTTATTAAATTTAGGAGGTAGATTAAAAAATAAGAATCACAGCTAATAAATTAATCTCAAGTAGAAGATACTGTACTCTACAGCCAATGTTTTAAGTTGGACTAAAGAGCATAGAGCATTATGGAGAAGTACATTATAAACTATGTGCTTTTCTATGATGTGTGGTATTTTGAATTATGTTTTTTTGTTTGTTTTGTTTTTGTTTTTGCCAAGTTAACATAAGCTAGAGTGACCTGGGAAGAAGGAATTTCAATTGAGAAAATCCTTTCACCACACTGGCCTATAGGCAAGTCTGTGGGCAATTTTCTTAATTACTGATGTTGCAGGGTCCAGCCCATTATGGGCAGTGCTATTCCTGGGAAAATGGCCCTGGATTGTATAAGAAAGTATCTGAATAAGTCATGAGTATCAAGCCAGCAAGAAGTGTTCCTCCATGGTTTGTACTTCAGTTCCTGCTTTCAGGAACTCTTAATTTCTTGCTCTGACTTCCTTTCATGATTATCAAACTATAAGCTACAATAAAGTTTTCATCGCACAAGTTGGTTCTGGTCTTTATGTTTATCACAGCAATAGAAAGCAAACTAAGAGAGTTGTAATGCCTATGCTGATCTTTAACGTTTAATTTGGGCTGGAATTTTAAATAGGCTCTATGAACAGGAGTATTCTGTTTAAGAATGGTAATGTTACTATATGAGATAGCTAAGGAGTTAAATGATCAGAAGCCATTTAAAATTATTTTCCACTCTTCTTGAAATCAATAAATTATAGGTAATTTGAAATGAATATCTGAAAAATAATAGTTTTATTGTTTGTTTATTTTATGGATTATCATATTAATTCAGTATCAATTTATTTTGTCCCTAATAATCATTTTGAGTAACTACCAAATTATCTTCAAGTAGTTTTATCAATGATTTTTGAATATTTGTATGAAAACCAGATAATAAAATACTAGAAATAGAAATAAATTTTAGTTACAGTTTATTTGTCATTTAAAAATATTATGTGTAGTTATGTGATATAAACAACACAACATTACATTTATGGATAGGATTCTGTAGCTTGGTAATTTTTTCATTAATAGAGTTAATCATGCTTGATCATGTGTGGGGGCTATCGTTTATATACATTCATGAACATATAAATGAAACCCATTGCCAAAATACCTTAGAAAATCTTCCCTGACACTTAAAGGGTATTAAATATTTACTCTAATTGCCCTTTTCATTATCTCAAAGAATGTCCACATTTCAATAGGTCTCTGGTAATTGACATGTACGCACTGCTTTCTAATTTGAACACATAGTATAATCTCTGTAGGGCTCAGTTTAGTCATGGATTAAGAGAGAAGGGTCAGGGTATGGGTTGTAGGATGCTTTTCAGCAATAACTTACTGTAAAGAAATCATGTAACACATTTCAACTCTCTCCACCAAAGTCATTTTCTCAGGCTGCCTGTGCCCCACAAGTTATGCCTTCTCCCTTGCCCACTTCTTCCTTAAGATGTGGGCTTCAGTGCTTGGGTTTCAGCAGCACATCTTTTCCTTCCCTGGGGTACCCATTCCCTGCTCCCAGCTGTCAGAATTCATATTCATCTTTAATGCTTGTTGAAATTTTAGCGACGTCTTTGTAAACATTTGCCCAGATTGCCAGGGCTGAAGGTGTTATCTCCTTTGCGTCCCTAGTACTCGGTACACAAGTCCATTAATCTCACAGTAGTTTGTCTTTCGGCCTTACTGGAGAATGTGCTCTATTAGGCAAATGCCTAGCACACTCTAGATGCTGTAGCTGTTGTTTGAGCATTAAATAAATGGGACATGGACACTTAAGGAAAGTATTTAGGAGCTTTCCATGCGGTTTATTTTTTTCCGTAATATTAGAGGGATATTTTATTAAGAAATTGAAGACTGAAGAAAGCAAAAGTATCACAATGTTAGGAAAGAAGGGTAAAACTAATTGAAAATAATTCAATACCTTGAGTAACAGAAAATTCAAATTGTATATTTTTATTTATTATAGTTTTTATTTATTTGCTTTGGTTGTTTTAATATTTTTCAGTCTCTTTTAAAACTGAGTATCAATGTGCAGCCTAATCTGGTTTAGGATTCAGGATCCATCTACCCTAGCCTCCCAAGTCACCTGGCTTGATTCATCTTTCTAATAAGTGTGACTGCATGTTGCATGTATATTTGACAATCATTCTTTCCTGATGTTTAAATTCTGTAAGCATGAGCCATGGTAATGCAATTATCTAAAAGAGGAGGATTTGTTTCTCTCATGTGTAGCTAGTACATGCCATGCTGAAATGCATGGTAACCTTTTGTTATTTTTTTTCTCTGTTCATATCTGTGTCTCTGCCATGCATGGCTGGGTGTGTTCCCATTGCTAGAAGTTTTGAGGCAAAGAATCACAATGCCTCTAAAATTCTGCTTGTTTATATTGCTATCATGGGTGCTGGGTATGTACAGATGTATACCATACAGAGGTGATTCCTAACTGTTATAATTTCTCACTCAGTGATCAGGGATCTCTGTGATACTGAGATCCTCTAAGAAAACTGAAAATAGACCTTTAAGATATGTGTGTTCTATTACTCTTCCTACAACTCATCCTTAACATACTGTTTTTTCTTCCCCTCTCACAGGGCCCTTTCTAGTTTTTTGGTATCTGCTTTGCTTTATTTGCATGTAAATTCACATTTAAAAAATTAAATGCTAAGATACACACATGAGAGAGCACATGTAGCAGTTGTGTTTCCTAGCCTGTGTTTACTCCATGTAATATTTTCTATCTCCATTCATTTTCCCTGAATATTTTATTTTTCTTTATGGTGGGATAAAATTCCATTGTAATATGTATTACACTTTCTTACATGTCTATGCTGATTATGGTTTTATTTAATATTATGAGTAGAGTAAGAATAAACATAGATGCTCAGTATCTCTGAAATAAAATACTGAGTCCTTCAGGTTTATGTCCAGGAGTGAGAAAACTAGGTTATATATAATCTCTATATTTAGCTTTTGAGAAAGCTTTCATAATGATTTTAATAAACTATTAATTTGGAATTCGATTTGTTTCATTGACTAGTTGTTTTAAAACTATAATAATTAAAAATGAGTCATTGAATAAACTCCTAGATTCATTTTTACTGTAAAAAACACGAAAATTAAAAATTGTTCATAAAGCATATCCAAAGGACTTAAATAATTTATGCAAATTGTGCGTTTCAACTTTATTTTCACCCCTTTGCTGAGCTCTTTTAAATGTATGTTAGTAAAGTGTATAAGACCAATTTAGCAAAGATGCTGATCCAATATTTGCCACTACCATGTCAAGGTGAACACATGGATGAAGCCTACTTACCGCCCCAGTGTTCATCACATACTGTAAAGAGGGTGGTCTTATTGGCTAGGCCAGGGAGCATGCTGCTACACTCCATGACAATGGCTTGAGGAATCATTATGATGCAGGAGACGATCCAGATGACAACAATGCTGTTTCGAGCCCGTTTGGCTGTGCTCTTGAACATCAAAGGGTGGCAAATGGCGTACCATCGGTCCAAGGCAATGCAGCTCAATGTAAGAACAGACACAGACACTGACACAGTCTAGAGGGAGAAGAAAGGAACATGAGTCAAGAGAATTACTAGGTGTCTGAAAGGTACCTTGAGAACATTTGATGCATCAGGAAAGATGGCATTCAGGGTGGCCTGCTCTATGTATTAATTCACAAAAATATTTTTTGTGTTAAGTAATAATGAAAGTAGAAATGTAGGAGCAAGTGAGGAAACTTTGTATTTCCTATTTCCTTTCAGATGTGAAGTAGTAGGTGTTTTGAAACTTTGCAGTTTTCTCACACTAAATGCTAAGTTTATCATGTTTGAATAATTCCTATCTTTACTTTGTTTTGCAGCTTTTGTACTGCCAGGGTAAGTAGTGTTTATTCTCCCTCCGAGGAAAAGAAATTATACATGTGTTCTTCTGCAGCTGAAAATTCTTTTTCAACCCTAATGACATAGTATTGTGCATTTTAAGTTACCATGTAGGCTTTCACATGTTACATTTCATTATTGTAGATAAGTCATGGGTATCTTATTTCTTATTTTTAAATTAAAAAAAAAGAGCACTTTGTATCAATGATTTTCAATATATTGGAACAAATAAAAGCCTAAATCGCATTAAAAGAGAATTCTGTATGTGAGTATGTGTGCTATAGTTTACTCACTGACAGAATTAGTAACTTCTTCCTAAAAAAAAGAAGGTCCTCCTAGTACAGACTTGTATGTAAATAACAACATCACAAGTGATTCTTCATTTTGGAAATGGAAAGAAATAAACATTTCAACCCTGTTGGTTCCCACATAATTAATATATGGACCTGTCTTTAATACATGATTCTGTTCTGGATGAAGCATTGATTAAATAGGATTGTAGAATTAATTGAGATGCAAAATGTCTAACTCAAGGCTTCCACACAAGTCCTGTGTATTTTCTTTTATTCATTATATTTAAAATGATGATATTATTCATGATACTATATTTATCATCTTACTTAGGGTTTTCAAGAAAAACTACTCATAGATAATCTAACTAAACCCATAGATTTTCTCAACTCTTGGAGGGTAATTTTTTTATAAGTTAATCTTATGTTAATTGATGACTGTTGAGAAGTTTAGACACCTTCAAATTTCTTTTAGTGAATTCCCTGCTCCCCACAACCTCTTTCTCTTTATGTTTCGGAAGCCAAGGACCTTAGTCCCCAGATTCCACTTTTAACGTGGGTAGCAAACGAATTGTCTAGATCTGTAGGGCTGCTGTTTTATGACTGCTGGGACAAGGCTATGTTTATTTCTTCCAGCAATTAGAAGTGCAGATGTCCATCAAGGCCTCTCAATTTGTTATTCATGTATTCTGATCAGCCTGGTGGGTGAAATGAAAGCAACATGGCTCAAATTCAAATGTTATTTCTAGTATGTTTCACAACTAATAAACTGTAACGATCAATTCATATAAATTTACTTCAAAGACTGACATTCAGTTCCAGAATCAAACTGGATGTGTTGCTTTCTTTGGTGTACATAAGGTGAAAAGTTATACTGGTCTATTTCTAACATGGAAAACTGTTGAATCTGACAGTAGAATCCATTGAGTGGGCTTTGTCAACCAATGATTTATTTCAGTTCCTATGTCTGTCAATGTCTTAAGTGCATTTAGTGTGTAATTAGCATCAACTTTATAAGATATTCTTGCAAAACATAAAATTGCATCTTATTATGAGTGATTGTGATTCCTCTCTTTCTCTTACCCTCCCTCCCTCTTTCCTTCCCACCTCTCATGTCAGCCTGAACCTAGAACTTAGAAGTGAACTGTAAATATTGTGAATACAGACAGTAGAAAGAGATGTTGGGAATTTCTGCCTTTGGGTATCTTGGTCCTTCATATATATTCTGGGTATTTCATTCAGAAGGTAAAGCCTGAGGGGACTTTTTAATTATTACATATAGATGTTCCAGAAAGTTCTCAAAGACCTATGACTAGACATGAGTGTGGGTGATAGGGCCTATTGGGACAGGAGGATGTAAGATATAACTGGAACAAACAGTCAAGTCTGTCTGCCTGTCCACTGCCAGTTACCCACTCTCATTCATTTGTTCTTTTCCTGCCATTTCCTGTTATGGGCCTCTTCTGAAACATTATGTATTGTAAAAATATTTTAAAAGAATCAATTACTCCAGTCACTATTAGTGAATAAAGTATATAATGGTTGCTTACCAAGGATAGATGTTATTGGTCATGGAACTGCAAATTATTAAAGATCTAAGAGGCCTATTTTAATTATTAAGTTGATTTTTTTCCATTTATAAGATTCTTAAACAATTTAAGAATTTGTCAAAGTATTATAGAATATTACTCATAAATCTAAGATGTATTGTTTTAGAAGAAAAACAACATGTAAATCGTTTCAAATTAGTAAAAGCTAAATACAACCTACAACTCCTGTGTAGCTTCAGTACATAGAAAGTGTATTATATACATGTATACAAAATATTTAAGTCGTGCATTAGGGATAAAAAGCAATTAGTGTTAGGCTGTGTCAACTAGAAGAAAAAATACTGGACTTGAAATGAAAGTACTATCACTGTGCCTCTGTGCCCCTGAAACACAAGGGAAAAGGTAAGGAGGTGAAGACTGGTTTTGCTAGCACATGAATTTCTTGATGCACTTGCATGCTTCTAACAAGAGGTTGAGGTGAATGAGATAAGTGATGGGTACAGTTTGTTTCCACATTAATTTTTCTCTTGTGGCGATGGATAAGCTGGACACTCTTTATCTGGGAGCAAGAATCTCCCTTTGACCCTTGTCATTTAGAACTTGCTCATAAGTTGCGCTAGACAGAAAAATGATGCATCGCTTTGTAAGATCATGATTAGGTAATCACATAGCCAAGAGACTTACGTAAATGATCTAATAATCTGTCACAACCACTATCTGAGGTGGATCTTACTATAATTACCATTTTGGGTAAGTGAGTGCCAAGAGTCTATGTATTTTACTTAATAGTGTGCCATCTAGAGATGGCAGAACTGACATTCCAAACCAGAACTGATGTCCAAAGTTGCCCTTCACTGACCACATACCTCTCAATTTTTCAGGAAGAAAAGAAATCATTAAGAAAACCTGATATACTGATTATTGAAAAATAAATGTTCATGATTATTTGAGCTAGGATTGTCTTAATCATTAGTTTGTTCAAATCATCTATTTTATGATGACGACTGTGAAATAATTAACAGCATTACTGCCTCAATTTTATCCAGGCATGATTTATTCAGTAATTCTCAAGTATTATCATCCTTAAATTGTTTACTTCCTGAATATCTATATTTATTTATTAACTAATTAACTATTTTACCAGACCGTAATGTCATTAATTAAAAACATGTAAAAAGGCTCAGAACATGTAAAAGAGTTTAAAGAAGAATTACCTGTAAATAAGGAATGACCTTACAGAGGGACTGTCCAAAGAACCAGGTCTCAGTGATATCAACAACGAGAGTGGCTGGAAGGCAGGTGATGGTCACAAGCACGTCTGCCAGGGAAAGGTTGACTATGAAGTAGTTGGTGACTGTCCTCATGTGGTGGTTCTTCCACACTGCCACACAGACTGACAGAGAAAGAAAAAGGGATAGGAATTAACATGACTTCGAAGTCCATACACATGTGCTGAAAAACCCACACATGTGTGTTTAAAGCTGTGCTGCTGTCTGTCCATCCATTAATATCTGGGAATTTGGAATCTGTGGTTCACTGACCCAACACCTGTATTTTCTATTCATATGGCTGTTCTGTTTACTTCTTGAGTTGTATGTCAAGTCAAAGAGCAGCTTCTGATTGATTTTTCTATTACCTTAGTACTCAGTATGTAGAAAAATATCAAGAAATAGTTCTTGGGCTAGGTATAGTAGCACATGTTCTTAATCTTAGCCTTGGGAGGCAGAGGTAGGCAGCTCTCTGTGAGTTTGAGATTAGCCTGGTTTACACAGTGAGGTCCAAGTCAGTCAGGGCTACATAATAAAACTCTGCCAAAATTAAAATAAAAAATTGATGAGTCAGAGTTGAACGAGGAGGATTAGAATTAGTAATCTTCAAAGAACCCTTGTGATCACCTCACTCGTGGCTTTGATCCATGTCTCCCCACAAATTGCATTATGGACAACCAGGAGAAGAAAATATTAACTATTGGAGAGACAAACAAAGAAACAAACAAACAAAACAGCCTTCTACTACCCACCCATTACTCAACCTCAACTTTTGCCAAATACTTAGCCAAATATTTAGTTCATGTACTTATATTGTGCTATTTGGGCAAATCTTACAGGAAGACATCAGGAATATTTTTGTGTAAGAAAGTTGAGACAAAGATATTTGTTGGAACTTTTAAATACTCACAAAGTATGAAAAGTAGTAAATTGCAAGTGGTAATTGTGTCCTTACCCACGAAGCTTGCCTTCGTTTTTGAAAATGAAGAGGTTATAATAGAGTAAATTTATATTCTAGGCTCCAATCCTCTCTTTATTACTCTTGATGCCCTCTGAACATCATGCTGAAATCTGACCTGGTTGGCCTCCTTACCATACTGTGGAACCTTCCTTCTTTAATGCTGTGCTAGCCCGCTCAACTGGTTTTTACAGAAAGAATATCAATTACTACACACTGTGCCCTCCACCTGTTTGACACATACAAATTTCAAAACTACCAGTTTCAGAATCTATGACTGCACACAGTGCTAGCTTCATCTGCTAATGATTTTCAGTAAATGGAACTGTGATTGTGTTTCCAGGGTATCCTTAACCTGCTAGGGTTGTCATGGAAATGATGCTGTGATTGGAAACCTTAAGTAATGGCATAGAAATAAAATCACCTTGTTAAATTTAAGTGTCTGAGTAAGAACTTATTTTTGACAATCATCTACTGTAGAGTGAATATCTTGTGTATTGTATGAGTGCATTGCCTGTCAATTAGAAAGCCTATGGCCCATGGCTAAAGCAGAAAATAGAGGTGGAACATCCGTTAGGAAAAAGAATTCTGTTACCAAACCCAGACACTATTGTGGAAACCAAGAAATGCATGCTGACAGGAACCGGATATAGCTGTCTCCCGAGAGGCTCTGTTAGAGCCTGACAAATACAGAGGGGATGCTCACAATTCAACTATTGGACTGAGCACGGCATCCCCAATGGAGTCCCCAGTGGAGGAGTTAGAGAAAACTGAAGGAGCTGAAGGGGTTCGCAACCCCATAGGAAGAACAATAATATCAACCAACCAGACCCCCCCAGAGCTCCCAGGTACTAAACTACCAACCAAGGAGTACACAAGGAGTGATCCATGGTTCCATCCACATATGTAGCAGAGGATGGCCTTGTTGGGCATCAATGGAAGGAGAGGTCCTTGGTCCTGTAAAGGCTTGATGCCCCAGTGAAGGGGAATTCGAGGGCGGGGAGGCAGGGGGTGAGTGAGTGGGTGGACGAATACCCCTGCAGGGGACAGGGGTGGGATAGGGAGTTTCAGTGGGGGGGGGGCAACCAGGAAAGGGGATTATATTTGAAATGTAAATAAAAAATATCCAATACAATACAATAAAATAAATTTAAAAAAAGAAAGAATTCTAGGATAGAGTCCAGGGGAAAAGACATGAGGAAAAGGATGCATGCCAGCCACATGGCAAAATGGAGGTTAAAATAATTGGGTCATTTTAGTTATGATTTAGTCAGATTAGAGCCTACCTATATGGCCAAGGTATTTGCAAATATATTTTGAGTCTGAGTCTTATTTCTGGGAGGGACTGGGAGGAAGAACCAAAGCTTAACTTCTACAAAACTATGTGACTTAGACCTAGAAAAGAACATGCAGTTAGTCCTGCTAGCCCCCAAGCCTGTATGGAAGATCTCCCTTGCTTTCTCCTAGCTTTTTGTGGTCTAATCTGCATACCTTATATGTGTAATTCCAATCTCTGCATCAGTGATCTCATGACTCTCTCCCTTGTCTAGATCTTTGCCCAGTCATCTTACAAGATCATATTCATATGGGGTTACAGGTTCACCCTAGTACAGTTTAACATCATCACCACAAATTCCATCTTCAGTGACCCCATGTCCAAAGAGATGGAAAGAAGACTCAGTGACTAAAAGTACCAGCTGCTTTTTAAGAGGACCTGGGTTGGATTCCCAGCACCCATGTGGCAGTGGCTTAGAACTGTCTATAATTCCAGTTCCAGGGGATCTGTGCCTTCTCTTGGCCTCCCCAGGCACAAGATATGTACAATATACAGAAATATATTCAGGAAAAAAGTCATACACATAAGACAAAAATGTAAAGAACATGTATACAAAGAAAGCCACTGTCTGAGATAATACAGACCAGGATTTCACTGTATCTTTTGGAGTTAAGGGGCATAACTGAACACTAGCTATAATGAATTTAAAGTATTTAAAGATCACTGTTATGGCTATCCTCTCAATCTTTTCTTCTCTGGCTGAATCTGTAAGACTCTCACATACACTCATCACTTTGTATCACTTGTCATTCTGGTCCCTGTACTATGAAGACATCCAGGTTATTAATAAAGTCTCTCAATGAGCCATATGTAAATGCATGTGCTTCTAGGTGTAGTGTTGAGAAAAGAAAAAAAAAGATAGAAAACTGCTGTTTTCTATCTCAGTGTTATATCTCCACTGACATAGTGCTATACCTATTGATGAGGGCATTGCTCAACCTGTATCACAGAAACTTCTCTTTTGCAGTGAACAATAATTAACAAAGAGACCCAAACTGGATAGTGTGAAGATTTTGCAGCACTCATTCCTAAATGGGATGTCTTCATCAAACCCCTCCCCTTAAGGCTCAGGGGTCTATGTGAAGCAGAGGAAGAAAGAATGTAAGATACAGAGATGCTGGATGGCACCAAGGATACAGTATATTCCAGACAAAACAACACTGACGCACATGTCAACTCAGAGACTGTGGCAGCACAGAGGTAGGTGGAAGACAGGCAAGGTCTCAGCACTGAGAGGGGAAGGGAACACTGAATCCCACAACTGACCAAGAAGCCATTTTAATGGGGTGACACTGCTTATATCAACCATAATCTAGTGTAGGCTATGTCCAGCAGTGGGCAACACAAAAACATAGATTGGGTTTTCTTTTTGGTGTGTGTGTGTGTACACACGTGTGTGTGTGTGTGTGTGTGTGTTTGAGAGAGAGAGAGAGAGAGAGAGAGAGAGAGAGAGAGAGAGAGAGAGGAGAGAGGGAGAAGTTGAGTGGGTAAGGAGATGGGAAGGAACAGGAGGAGGTGGGAAGCATGATCAAAATATCTGAAAAAAAAAATAGAACCTCAAACCATAGACTGTTGCCAACCATATTAAGATAGGCATTCTCATTTCAGCTAACATAATTAAGAAAATCCCTCACAAACACTTTGCCCAAAGGCTTGTCTTTTGTGATTCTAAATGCTGGAAAATTGAAATTCAACATGAATCATCACACATTATTATGGTAGAGGTTAACAAAAGGGAAAAAATCAATAAAGAATATTATTAGGAGTGTCCTGGAGCAGTTTATGTTAGAACTTTATGTTGGGTTGTATTTTACTGCCACTAAAATTAAGGGTAGTGTTTATATTATATCTGTTCAGATATTTATAGATTACGACTTTGCTTATCCACAAGGCTTTGCTTCTCTTGAACTTTCACCATTCTACTCATACGCAGCAAGCTAGCTCCACAACTCATAGCCCTGGCCTCACTTGTCAAAACATTCCACATGGTCAGGACCTGTTTCTAAATGGCCTGTCAGCTACACACAACCCTATAGGTATGTTTCCTGATCTGTTCACATGGGTGTTTGTCTGTTTACTTGCCCATTCAAGACCAAAAGATACAACAGTAACCACTCTGTTCTTCCACAGAATGCCAAATTCATCCAAAACTAGATTCAAGCCTTTACTCAAATTTAATATTTCTCTGAAATGTAATATCCTTCCTTTTCCCGCAGTGACCAATGCTTGAAATCTCCGCAATGTCTCCCACCTGCCATGTTTTTTCCTACTCCTATTGAAAATATCCAGTGTCACTGTAACCATTAGCAACAGCAATGTCATGGCCTCCTGAGAGCTCCTGGTAAAACATCTGCTTTTATCTTTATGGATGGCATTCTTTGATCACATACTCCAGTTACATTAACTCTTTATCTTTCACAGGAATCATTTCTGTAGGAAATCCTTATCCAGGTTTTCTCTTTTTGCTAAATTAATATTTAATTATATAATTTCCCACTCACACTTCCCTCCAATTCCTGCCATATTTCTCTGCTCCTTCTCAAACTCACTGCTTCTCTTACTTTAATTGTTATTACATATATGCATAAATACGTAAATGCAACATGTCAAGTGTGTTTAATGTTCTAGGATATATTTTGAGGGGGACCACATTACATTAGAGAATCAATTGGGGGCTCACCCCAATGGAAGACTAGTTCTATCTCAGTAGTCCGTGCCTGCCTGTAGTTCTTTTCTAGGGGTGAAAACTTGTGATGTCTTCCCCTTCCTTGGTATTGTCATTCTTCATGTCTTTTTAGGCATCCATGCAGATAAAACATCATGGATATAGATAGCTTCCCCGTCATTTTAGGATGCAATAGCACAGCTTATTTCCAGTCCTCTGGCTTTTGCAATTTTTATACTGCTCTTGCCAAATGTCTCCTCAGCTTTAGATACTGAGTTTGTGTTGTTGGTGTGACAGTTTGTCCTGAGAACTTTATGATCAGGTCTCTGTATTTTGATCAGTTGTAGCTTTCATTGATGGTCTTCTCTGTTCCAAAGAGAAGCTTCTTTGATAAGGGGTATGAGGTATACATATCTGTGAGTACATGGAGGAGTGTTTAGACTTAGAAATTATACTAGCTTATGAAGGTGGCAGTAGTGGATTTTTTTCTATTCATGACTTCAATAGTTCCAGGTATTTGGCTAGGTTTACAGTACTAGGTATGATTTCCCTCCTGTTGAGTAGACTTTAAAACTAATTAGATATCTTTTGGTTACTGCCAAGATGAGTGGCACTTTTGTACCTTTAAGGATATCTTATCATTATGGTCACTGTAATGGTTCACATTTATAGGCATCACAGCTGGATAGGATTATTGATTTCTTCCCTTCCTTTGCAGCTTGTGTTATGAAAGTCAGTCCTCAGGGAGGAGACAGTGTATCATATTCAGCTTGACTCTTTTGAGTCTTGGGTTTTAAATGCACATTGTTGTCAGAAATAAGAATCTATGCTCAACTTCTAGGAGTCAACCAAGGGCAGATACAGCCATATTGCTTTGGGAAGTCTCTTGGACATACGGGGCCAACAACTCAAAAAGGGTTTTCCATTGTTGGGTAATAGGGTATTTGTCAGTCTATGATTCTTGAGGGGAGCATTATCACTCCAAAAAGCATAATCTTATTGAAAGTATACACATATGCTAATATATACTTCATGTAATTTTAGAAAAATATGAAATAATATGATTCTTCATGAGATTTTCAAACACCCTTGATGCCACTTATCCCTTTTCCGTCCCTCTCCTTCCATATACACATCCTCGTCACCTCACTCACATTTCTCCCATTTTCTCCTTCATAGCACCTGATTCCCTCTAGTCTCCTCTTTAGCACTACCCTTATCCCATGGTCCAGTTTTACCTTCTTGGTTTCTGTGGTTACTCCAGCTGATACACTCACATCTGAACATTTAGAACAAGGAATAAAAGATGAGGGAAAATATGTGCTATTTGTCTTTCTGAATGTACATGATACAGTATACTATTTTCAATTTCCATCATTAATCCACAGACTTCATTATTTATTCTTTATAGATAAAGAGTATCCCATAGTGTATATGTGCCACATTTTCATTATTCGTTCATCAGTTGAAGGACATTAAAACGGTTATTTTCCTTTCTTTGCTATTATAAATAGAGTGGCAATGAACATGTCTAAGCCAGTATCTATGAAGTAGAATATTTAGTTCTTGGGTATATGTCAAGGAGATGTTCAGCTGGGTCATATGGTAGATTTATCTTAGCCTGTGAAAATTCTCCACCTTGATTTCTAGAGTGGCTATACCAGTTTTCAATCTAAGCCATGATAAATGAGCGTTCCCTTTCCTCACTGTCTAACACTGATTCTGAGTGGTTTTATTGATCTTAGACATTCTCATAGGGGTGAGACAAAATATCAAAGTTATTTTAATATTTTATTTCTCTAATTACTAAAGATGATGGACATATTTTATAGCCACTCCTATTTCTCCTATTGAAAACTAGTAAAATATATATATATATATATATATATATATATATATATATATATATATATATATATTAGGCTAGGGTGGTCTTAGCTATGTGGCAGTCTCGTCAGACTCCACATAATATGGGATGCCCAGCAAGGTTGTGGGTGGTGTGAATGGCAGGCAGACAGAAGGGGAAGTGTGTCTGGAGACTTCCAGGTTCTTCCAGAGGAAAATAGTGGGATACAGATGCTTGGTGGAGTGGTAGGTGACTTGACTTTATCCTTCAAAGGTAGACAGATGGAAAGTGGAGGTCCCAGGTGGTCTTCCTGCCCCTGGGGTCTGGTGGGAATTGTCTCCATCTATCAGAGCCCCCAGTGAAACACCCGGAAAGTCAGTGAATGTGTGGCATCTCATTTGCTTAAGTATTGTGGTGGTTTGAATACGCTTGGCCCAGGGTGTGACTCTATTAGGAGGTGGCTTTGTTGGAGTAGATGTGGTTTTATGGGAGGAAGTATGTCACTGTGGGGGTGGTATTTGATAACTTCCTTTTAGCTTCCTGGAAATCAGTCTTCTCCTGTTTGCCTTTGGAACATGATGTGGAACTCTCAGCTCCTCCAGTGATATGCCTGCCTAGACACTGCCATGCTCCCACCTTGATGCCAAATGACTGAACCTCTGAACCTGTAAAGCCAGCCCCAGTGAAAGGTTGTCTCTTACAAAAGTTACCTTGATCATGGTGTCTCTTTATAGCAATGAAACCCTAACTAAGACAAGTATCTTCACATTACTCAGGGAGTTCCCAATATACAAGAGGACAAGGCAGGAAGATTGCAAGTTTTAGTACAGCCTGAGCTACATATGTAGATCTGAAAACAAAAACAGCGGAAACACAGAAAGATGGTATATTTTGTTATAGATGTTCATCACAATTTACAGAATTGTCTCCAAAGATAAGAAGAGCCATAAAAATGGCTACAACTTAATAATATCTTTCTGAAAATTTTTGTATAACATTATTCTTTTTAATTCACCTTATTTGAAACTGATAAGTATAAGTTGATAATTAAATATAATAATAGGCTAGTGTAGTATTTAAATATATGTATTATTGTATAATGTTTAAAACAGTGTAAGTATATCTGTCCACTCACATAGCTGTTATTTATGGTAAAACTTTATAAATCTTTCTTGTAATTTTTTGAAAATTATAGTATATTATGGCTCTCTGTTGATGTCCTGCTATGCACAAGCACACCTGAACTTCTTTCTCCTCTAACTATGACTAGTAACCATGGATCAATATTTCCTTATTCACTGCTACCCTACTCACCTTAGCTCCTGGAAGTGCCATCCTATTCTCCTTGATTATGAGATCATCTGGGTTTTTTTTTCCAGATTACTCATATGAATGAGATCATGTAAACATGTCTTTATGTGCATGGCTTATTTCAATTAAAATTACAATCTTGAGTTCCATCCACATTATTGGAAGTGAAGGCTTTTTTGAGCATTTGTAGCATTTTATTTTGCTCATGTAATATTTTCTTCATTGATCTCTCAGTTATTGGACACTTTGGTTGTTCTTATTTCTTAACAGATGCAAATGGTGACATAATTAACACAGCAGCACACGTCTCTTGGACTCATAATTGTATTTCTTTTCAGTGTTTATTAGCAGTGGAGGTCTAGAAAATTTCAAACCTCCTGGGAGCTGAAGTTGTGTAAGAAAATTTATAGTCTTAGTACATAATCCACCTTTCCTAGGTACGTTGCTTCTTCCCTTTCTCTCCTTCCCCCAACCCTCTGCCACCTGCAAACCCAGAAGCCCAGTTTCATACACAGGGCCTGCAAACACACCATCTTCACATACCACCCATCTTTCCACCTTTCCTAGGTGAGCTGCCATCTCTTTCCTAGACTCACTGCTGTCTACAAATCTGCAAGTCTAGTCAGATCTGTGTCTGGGACCCTCCTTCATCTATGAACACCCTTTGCCTCTCTCAGGGATAAGCCCTCTTATTTGTTATCCATACAGAGTGGTCAGCCTTGAAATCATATACATACATACATACATACATACACACATAAAAGTATACTCAACAGGGCACACATGCATAAATATCACAAACAACAATAATAAATAAATGAGGCTATCAACTTGAAAGTCAAGAGGCTTGGGAGGGTTTCAAGGGATGGTGGTTGGGAGGGACTGAAGGGAAAAAAGAGAGAGGGAAAGTTATGTAATTATATTTCAATTAAAAACATTTCAAATTAACATTTACAGTCTCATTGTGCTAATGTAATATTAAAGACAGAAAACATGATTCATTGTAGAAAATTTTACTGTGTTCGGTGAAAAAATGAATTATCTGAAACATTTACAATTTGTAGCATTGGTCAGCAGTGTAGATATTTATACATTATAATGTAGATCTTCTAATGAAATATTACTTTATTGTTTTTTAATTTTCAGCTCTATATAGAATATGCATTGAGACACTTGAGACAAAAATCTACACTTAAGTAAAATATTAACCCAAAATTTGTAAAAAAAAATAGTGTAGTACCACCTAGTACCACCAAGTGTCAGTGGAAGCCTTTGGAGTCACCTACCTTGGCTTCTCAAGGATATTTTCAACTTTGAATCAACTGTAACTTTTATTATAATGTAGAAATTAATACGTTCATTTAAAGTCACATTTCACATGCCAGAAAGAATGTTGAAGGAAGAATAAACCATCCTGTACCTTCTCAATTTATGAAAATGAGTTAGTCAAGATGAAATAATGCACTTCTTTGTGAGAAAAAAAGAAACCCGCAACAAAATGTAGGTGGGGGAGCCTGCAGTTAACTTTTTCTGTATCCTGTATTGAGTCACTCATGGAATACCTAAGGGGTAGACATAGGAAACCAGGGAGTGGGTTATCAATATATCTCTAATTCCAATGTACCACTAAGGCCCTTTCCATGTCCACATTGACTCTGTGGCCCTCCTTATTTGTACTTTTGGTTTTTATGCCCATCTCCATATGTAACAATAGACCTGTTATATCAACCCTTATCCACATCCCCACATAGGCTTACACATAGTGTTTCCCCTTTTACATGCTTCATGGCTGGAATCTTGCCATGAATACAACTGAGTTATTATGAATTTGTTAACCAAAAGGTTAACTAATATTAATAGAGAGGAAACTTTTGAAAATAAGGTACTATACATGGACAAGTGTCTATATGACATTCACTTTCATTTACTTAAGAAAATATAGGTCTGTAATTGAACAGAGATCTCGGGTATACCTGGTCCTTTTGTGAAAGTGTCCAGGTCTTCTCTGAAAGACTAAGAGTGTCACCATGGTGATGATGCTGTGAGGGAGTAATTACACCACTGCAGGAAGAATTTGCTTGGGAAGAGATTTAGAAAAATACTGTCTCCATGTACATACATACATACATACATACATACACACATACATACACACATACATACATACAGTGAAAGAAAGAGGGAGGGGAGAGGGGAGATGGAAGAAGAGAGAGCAGACAGGAGAGAGTCTAATGATAAATTTTTACAGAAAAAAAAAGACAGTGAAAAGGGTGTTGAAACTGTTTAGCAACTATTTCTGTGTGTCACCCAGACTCAGCAACAGGAGGAATGGGATGATTCAGAACTGTCTCTAAATCTTTTGTGAAAAAGCTCCCAGAGAGACAATATCACAGTTTCTTTAATAAGTATGAATAGTCAGCTAAGGCTCCACTGGGAAGCCCTGGATCAGAGGTTGGGTGGTCAGGGCCTAAGATAGTATCTGTGTGTTGTATGTAGTAATTATATCACCTCAGCAATGGATTCCTTCAGTGACATTTGGCTTCTTTCAATTTAATTCCAGAAGCAACTCATATTTTGATCACTTTACAGAAGAAAAAAATTCTTTCAGTATAAAAATATATGTAATCCTGAATCCCCTTGTTTTTCTTCTTCCCTGTATTTCCCTTAGTTACTGCTAACTGTTTTTCACAACTCTAGTGTTCATCTCTGGTAGACTGACAGTTACGATCAAAATGTCTGACTCTAATTCTTGGGTAGCTCTCATTTTTTGTACCCCAAGCCCCTTCTGCTTCAGGTCGCCAAAAAAGTAACTTGAGGGATTATTTGAAATTTACATGTGACTTTAATATACTATCAGAAGGATCAATTTTGAAGCTATTCTTCAGTTTTAAATAAATAAATTAATGAGCAAACACTGGTAAAAATGATAAGGCTACAATGGATCTTAAATAGAAGCCTTCAGTGGGTACATGAGTAGCTATGAACATAAACATGAATTATTGTCAAAGAAGATGTGAGGAAAATTAGACATGTGGTGTCAAACATCTGGGGACACTCACTGAACTGGAAAGAATGAATTAAGAGACTGTTCAGGAGCAGGAATATAAGATGTAGAATTCAACCATGTACACATAGTTCAGAAACACATGTAAATTACCCTACTGCCAAAATCCAGTTGACATTCAACCTCGTAGTTCTATATTTCAAGACGTATATTTCACTTAGAGGTAAACATTTATGCTTCACCAGAATAGAGACTGTGATTAAAGCAGTCAAGTGGATAAGACAGCAATGATCTAAGTCATCCAGGAAATGGAGAATACTCAAGAAAGTCTAGTTGTCCTCAAAAGTCACATTTGCTGCATTATCCTACACAGAAAGTATATTCCTGGTAGCAGCAGATAAGCTTGCTGCCATTCAAATGCCCTATAGGAACCTGATGACAATGGAAGCTAGGAACATCTAACTTTGTGCATGCCCAGTCTCTCTAAATCATCAGAGCCACTGAATTTGTCTCTTTGCCATTGGAAGGCCATCTTCAAGGCAATGACCAGAAGGACCAGTGTCTCTGGGTGAAGAACAACAGAAGAAAGGCCCTAGCATTCAGTTTCTCTGTTAATATAAGCCGAGGATGTAGAAGAAAACCGAGAGCTGAGCTCTTGGGAGAGTGTGAGCAGAAAATTGAAAAATTCAAATGAAAAGAGGAAATCCAACCATAAACTCTTAAGAGAAATAACTGTAGCAGACATGGGAACCAAAAGGATGAAGTTTGTATCAAAGGATTTTGTCCATTGACTAGACAGAACGTTTCTGTCTCAATACTAACTGCCCAAAGAAAACAAATGCTGTAGGGAAAAGAAGATAGCATAATCCGAAGCATCAAATAATTTCTACAATGTCTTTTTTTTTCTATTAAAAATACCACTCCATTCATCCAATCAAAAACTGCACCTGTCCAAGAATGTAGCACCACACAACAACAACCACCACTACTAGCACCACCACAACAACGATTGTCTACAGAAAAATGAGAAAATTGAGGATGATTTGTATAATAATTGTAATAGATTACTTGTTATTGGAGCTATCAGGCAATAATTAGAGAAATTAAAGAAAATGTACAACTAAAAATATAGAAAAACAATAAATAGATTTCACTGATTAGATGGAGAGAAAAACAAAATGTAGAAAAGCATACAAGTAAAAGTGATGAACATTTTAATGTACAGGTAGTTACATTCTTTATACGTGTGTAGAGAAAACAAAGTGAAAGAAGTATTTTGAAAATACTAGCTAGGAAGATATATCAATCAAGATTTACTCCAAACTGAACTTTGTTATCCATTCACCGATTTAAGAAGTGGCCCAAATATCAACTAAAATAAATATAAAAGAAACTCATGCTTTCCTATAAAATTTGTGAAAAGCAGCATTGGGGATAATCTTAAAGCACAAAGAAAAATGTATCATCTTTAAATCATCATAATGAAATTGGCAGTTAAATGATCAAAACAGAAATTCTATAAGAATTCTACCAAACTAATATCTTTCCTCATGGTTCCACAGATTGATCTCTGGGGCTTGTGCATGCTCATGCCCTGACTATTGATCTTAAAAGATAAGTCAATTCACTACAGTCATTCGATATAAAATAATACTGCTTTACCTCATGACTACTGTAGAATATAACTCCTTTTAAAATTACCATGATGGTTACTTGGCTTAAATTTATACTTATTTTAAAACTAAGTATCCTTTAAATAGTATTTTGTTAACATTTATATCACTGCTATTTTCTATTATATCCATAGTATTGTCTAGTGTTCCTTTGATTTTATATGCCATTTTAAGTAATTGATCCTTTGTTATTTTATTTTCTTTAGCCAGGAATTATTTTAAAAAATCTAGTTGATGTCCAGAAAGTGGTTGATACCACGTGGTACCCATATGACTCATTGTCCTTTTTATATTATTTATCACAAATATTCAACTCAGAATAGAAAAAACTTAATGTAAGTAAATCATAACACCCACCTTTCCTAATTTTTCAACTTAGATCTTTTCAGACACATAAACTTACTAACTAATATCAAAGAGTATCTTAGCTGACAGCTGAAAACAATAGACTTACCTTAAACAAGAGTATGGGACTCAAAAACACATGTTCCACTGTGTTCATAGCAGCTTCATTTATAACAGCCAGAAGCTGGAAACAACCCAGATGTCCCTCAACAGATAAATGGATACAGAAAATGTGCTACATTTACACAATGGAGTAATACTCAGACATTAAAAACAATGACTTCATGAAATTTGTGGGCAAATGCATGGAACTAGAAAATATCATCCTGAGTGAGAAAACCCAGTCACAAAAGAACACACATGGTATGCACTCACTGATAAGTGGATATTAGCCCAAATGATCAGAATACCCAAGATACAACTCACAGACTATATGAAGCTTAAGAAGGAAGACCAAAGTGTGGATGCTTCAATCCTATTTAGAAGGGAAAACAAAATAATCATGGGAGGTAAAGAGAGGGACCTGAGAAGGGAAAAAATGAAAAGCAACGACAACAACAACAACAACGAGTATGGGATTCATCTTCAATTTATCAGAAGGTAGGAGACAGCTTTCTGTCAAGACATAATATCCCATATCTACCATAAACCACAATGGTTTCTGCTTTATATTGATTTGTATTTAAAAGATGCACACAAAATTATTTCTTTATTATTATGTGTATAGCTTTATTAGCTTTAATATTTAGAATAACAGTTGTCTTGAAGCCCTTGAATGTCACTGCAATAGATGAGTAAATAATCTATTCATAATATATCTGCATCTTTCCCAAACATGACTTGCTTTAGCCTTTTGCAAGAAAATGATGCACAGTTGAGGTTTTGGTAACAGTGATCACTTTTAACCTATTTGCTTATATATGCTTCAGCTATAACATGTGTGGAGGTGAGATATGTGTACCTATAGCATAGAGATGTTTTAATGAAGAAAGAATTTCTCACAGTTTAGCTTATAAACATGTTATAGAAACTCACTAAAAATATATATTTCCAACCGAGTAAAATATGCTCTTTGGTATATGATAATCAAGACTTTATTAAGTGATTATTTCAGGACTTTAATTGAAGAAGTTACCTGAATTCAATTTTAAAACTGTCAGCTATCCAATAACATTCCCCAGGTTTGAGCTCTCAGCGACTAAGGCAACTAAGAAACGCTCTTTTATCTGCCTGGTCATTGTAGTCCCAAAGACTCCCCAAACAATATAGATTATTGATATTTGCCTTGGTTGCCTCTCTGAGGTTGAAGGCAAGTCACTATTGCTGAAGACACTTGTCTTAGTTTGGGTTTCTGTTGCTGTGAACAGACCCCATGACCAAGGCAAGTCTTTTGAGAGAAAACATTTCATTGAGGCTGGCTTACTTTCAGAGGTTCAGTCCATTATCATCATGGCAGGAAGCATCGCATTATCCATGCAGACATGGTGCTGGAGGAGCCAAGATTTCTAAATCTTGATCCAAAGGCAGCCCGGAAGAGACTCTCCTCTACACATAGCCACATTGAGCAGAGTATGGACACAGGAGAAACCATCAAATCCTGCCCACTCAGTGACACACTTCCTCCAACAAAGCCACACTTATTTTGACAAGGTTACACCTCCTACTAGTGCCATTTCCCATGGGCCGAACATATTCACCACCACAACACTAAAGATTTAGGACATAGGACTCAGGTGGTTTAGGCTAGATTTAATCTGAAAGCTTCCTTTCTAAAACCTGCCTACCAAGATATGAGAAAATGTGTTGTAAGTTTCCAAGCAAGGGAAACAATTAATAGTCCTACCTATCTGCAACACTTATGAACTCAACAATGACCACAATTGTAAAATATCTGTAATGATGCAATAAGTGGTTCTTGCCTCCATGGTAACTAACAGCTGTCCAAATCTACTAAATGTCCAGTCAATAGGAAGGAAATCGTGGCTAGAAATCTAGCCAACTTCCCAAGGCTAGGAAGATTATAGACCTTAGGAAGAATTGACTTTTGCTAGGGCAGTATAATTTTGTACCACATTTTATATTGTATCTTCACACCCATAGATAAGTATAGCTATTCATCACAGAATACTTCATCACAGAAGTTTCTCTTAATAGCAATGGAGACCATTACAGAAAACCATAACTAGGCTAATCCAAAGATCAATGGATTGTGGGAAGCCAGCCACAGTGGATATGTCCACATCACAGTTCCTGCATCTATGGCTCTGAGAACATGGCAGAAACATCGACAGGTAGATTGTAAGAGCCAAAATATCAGTAAGTGGTATTCTGCTATGAAACAGTCCCTCCTAGAAATGGCTACATAAACAAGCCCGAAACAGTGGCAATATTTTTAGACTTGCTAACCTGAAAGGGGAGAATATATGGAGTCTACCCTTAGACAAATACCTACAGGCAATTAATGACTTCTGGGAGAGAGGGAATTAGCCTGTCTCAAAGGAGAGCTTCTTTATTGTCTATAAAATACAAGTGGTCAGCCCTGAAACCATATGCACCCAAACAACAAAAACAGACTCAAAAGTAGTATTTATTTATCTGTGCATACATATACATGCATATGCATGCAACAATAATAATCAAGGAAAAAGAAGCTATAATTTGAGAATATTAGTACTATAATTGGAAGGGGCTGGAAGGAATATAAATAGAAATGTCTGGAGGAAGAAAAAAAAGGGCATAAAATAATGACATTCTATTTTAATTAAAAATGGATTTAAAATAAACATTGATACAAATACATATTAATATTGTAAACTAAATTTTCCATAATCTGATACCTAATCCTCTTTAACTTGAATACATTAAAATTTTACACTTACTTATATTTACTACTGATTAGTTGACAAAATTACATGTATTTACTGTACATTTTGAAATATTTATATATATGGTAAAATAGCAACACTTAGCCTAATTTACATGTGTTAATTACCTCATGTATTTACTCCCATTTACACTTCCTCCAGCCACTTCCACGCCCTTTCTCTCAAATTATAGCCTCTTTCCTGATTATTATTATTATTGCATGCATATATATGTATATGTAGTAATAGTACTTTAAAAATCTACTCTTAGTAGTTTTCTAGAATGCAACACATTTATATCATCAATAATTACCATATTATTGACAATATAGTCTATTAAACATATATATTACACATTATTCATTAGCAAAATTAATTAATAATATAATATACATCACATATTAAGTATAATATAATAGTTATACTTAAGTTAATTTTATCCAACTAAATCATTTTATCCTCTAAAAACATCTTTTCAAACCAGTGACTTTCACATGGTCAGGAAATATTCTTAGACATGCTAATCTGAAGGGGATGAATTTATGCAGTACAACCCTTGGACAAATACCTACAGGCAAATAATGACTACTGGGAAACGGAGCATTAGCCTTCTTTCCTCCATCCTATCTTCCTGTTTATGGACTCACTTTTCTTAAATTCCATTTGTCAGTGATGTCATGAGGATTTTGTCTTTCTGTCTTGATTATCTCAGTTACCATAACATCCTCTGTTGAGTCATGGTACAAAAGACAGGATTTCCTTCTTCTAACATTCTTTTAAATGGCTGAAAAATATCCCAATACACACACACACACACACATGCACAACTCAACTTGTCAAATTCTTCACCAATATGTTTTTTCTTTAAAAATGCATAGTTTACTATATCATTATGCTTGTATGACAGAACATGGTATGTATTGGCTTACTTAGAAAAGTATGTTTGAAATAACAGTAAAAAAATCAGTAATCTAAAGTCTTAAAAAATGTTCTTTTTTAGATCAACATGTCTGTGCCATAATATAAGTCCCAAAGCCATGATTAGATTACAAAATATTTCAAAACATTTCTTAATTTAAACTCAGTGTAGACTCTAATAAATAATATTGTTACACTTACATCATTTAGATATATGGGTCCTTTATTTATATGTTTGTCTAACTCTGGTGCTAATTAAAACATAATTCATTTAGTACATCTAACTCTACTCAGAAATACTCATGTGTTCATTCCATTACAGACATAATTTGAGGATCTTGGATACTCGTCACATCGGATAATAGGAAGATTTGTGGCAGCACAAAGGATAACACTGACCTTCATTCATGTGGACAGAAGAAATCAATAGATGTCACTGATAGCACTCTAATATGCTTTCCTGTTCATACAAAACCTTTGCAGGACAGGGTTCAGTGGAAAGATTGTGGGAGCAAATTTTTAAATAATTCATTATCCAACAGAGGTTTACAGATATAGTTCAGAGTTTTTTTTCCTTTTTCATTGTTGTTAAAAATGGCTCTCATTAAAAGACTTCAGTCTTTTTGTATTCTCACTAGTTGGTAATCCATATTTGTTCCAAGTTTATACAGATATAAATCTTAAGCCATATCATAAAATGATGTTTTTAAAGTGCTCTAACTTCTAGTGAAGACCTATTAAATTAAGAAAAGGTGCCCTAATTATAAATGCTAGTTTTGATCGAGGGTCACAAAAATTGTAAATTCTTCAACTATCTTTAATTGGAGAATTTTTATGGGTTGAGATTGTATCTTGGCATTCAGTAATAAATTATTGCATGGCTTCTTTAATAATATTGCTCATAGAAGACAAAATAAGTGCGTTCTGTAACATTCACTATTATTATAAACTGTTCAGGTTACTTTATCCAATCTTCCATTCAAGACAGAACAATCTTCAAAACCATTAGAAATCATAGTAAATTACTTAACCATCGATATGTTTAGAAGCTTTAGTGATGCTTATATATACATATATAACAGAAAATTATCAGATTTGTGGAAAAGAGCAAGCTCTAACCTATGGCTTTTCACATGTAACCGAGTTCCTGGCAAAGAAGTCATTTAATCTCTATATAATGCTTAACTTAAAACATCAACAAGTGATTTCATTAATAACTTATTTATTTTACAAATTAAGAATGATTTATATAAAATAGAAATTAAGATATATTAATTCATTAATCAAAACAGGTTGGATAGATTTCTGAAAGTATTAACAATCTCACTGATAAGTGGATCGAGGGGACTCAACTTTAGTAATTTATGAATTTGCATCTCTAAAACCAAGTGCTCTTAAAATAACTTAAAATTATCTTCAGTATTCCTGTTTCAAAAAGATGAAGAAATATAAACTTATTTTGCATGGTCACACAATCAATTAGTTGTAAAGACAAAAATTTAATTGATTGTATATTCTAAACAACTAGATATTTGACAGTAATCTGGGAAAATTACCCTAACTCAATGACATAATACAGGCAAGATATATTCTACCAATCATTCAAGTATCATTATCTTTGCTGTGTAATGTAATATTTTAAGAAGTCATTAATAATTTTTTAAAATTAATTTAATCCAAATTTTCTCTTTCTTTTTGTGGTACTATAGTTTAAAAACCAGGGTTTTTTGTGTAGTAAGCAAGAATAAATATAACAATCCATACAAACCATTTATGTTTCCGCTCTATGCTATGTATGGTATTTTTTTCATTCATTAATTATTATCTAGTTAGAATGAACCAGGACATGACCATAATTCTCCATATGGGAATATATTTAAAATTGTAAGTGGCTTCATGAGTATTGATGGGCAGATAATACTTTTATCATACTCCTTATAGTCCTGTTTTTCTCCCAGAAAAAGTCAGACACTTACAAAACGTGCATTTTTGTTTGTTTTGTTTTTTATGATACTGGGACTTGTACCTGGAACTTTGTGTAAACTAGAAAAGTGTGACTACTGAGTTATATCGCCAACTTTATTTATTATACTTCTAGTCTTATGATTTCTATTAGCCCTACTTTCTGCATCAAAATCTTTATCATTTCCTTATACTTACTTTGGCTGGTGCATAGTTAAATACAGATTGCATGCTTTCTGTAACAGGCCTCATATCTTAGGACAACCAACTCAATAATGAAAGTACCATTCAGGCTGTAAAACTCAACACATAGACAGCACCACCTGACAAAACTAAAACAAAGGCCTAATCTATCAAAGTCTATAGTTTTGGGAGTCTCTAAATGTACTACCTTGTTTTTTTGGCTTCTGAAGTTCTGCTGCTGGCTAGCTGTTCACGATAACTGAAGTATGTCAACTCAGGATATGTTTTTTGTGGTTAAAAAGCTCACCCTAAAGAAGGTTCACTGCTACACTGAGATCTCAATTGGTCTAAGCCCCTATCCAATGAGTTTTCTCTGATGAATATTCCATAAGACTTCCCTCTCAAAGGAGATAAGGAAAATCATCAGGTACTATCTTGAGAATGACGTTGCTTCTGGTTATAATTGTTTCATGATTTTACATATATAATTATCATTGGTGGTTCTCTAGTTTGCTTTGTAAATGTTTTCTATCTAATGACTTCAAATCAGCCATGAATATATAAAATTTTATGTGCCAGTTATAAAATTTAAAAAAGTCTTTAACTTGTATTTGTATGGCTCCTGCACATACATGCACACACACACGCACACACACAGACACATACACACACAGACACAGACACATACACACACACACACATACACAGACACACACAGACACACAGACACACACACGCATATATACATATATATATATATATATATATGAATTTTTTTAAAAAAATAAAAGCTCTTCGAGGTATAACTTAGTTCTTTTCAAATTACCAATTAACTGAATAAGCTATAGATCTGTGATATAATAGGTTATGATGAAATAATGGCTAAAACTAGGAAAACATAGTATTTATCAAATACCATTTAAAAGACACAAAACAGCTCACCTTAAAAAATATATAGGTCTGGAGAGGTGCTCAGCAATTAAGAACACTTGCTGCGTTTCCAGAAGTCCGGAGTTGACTTCCCAGCATGTACACGGTGGCTCACAACCATCTGTAGTGGGATCTGATCTCTCTTCTACTGAATCAACTCTAATTGTTATTCCCTATTTATTTTAGGTTTCAATGACTGTAAAACACCACAACCCAAGGCAACTTACTGAGAAAAGATTTACTTCTTGCTTACTGTTCTAAGTCATTATCCATCATGGAGAGATGGGCAGGAACTCAAACTGGGGAAGAACCTGGAGTTAGAAGCAAATATAGAGGTCATGGAGGAACGATGTTTACTGGTTTGTTCCTCGTGGCCTGTACAACCCACTTTCTTTTTGTACCCAGGACAATCAGCCCACAAATAGTACTGCCCACAATGAACTGAGCCTCCGAAATCAGAGAAGAAATGCGCCACATGCTTGCCCACTGGGCAGTATGGTAGAAGCAATTGATTCCCTCTTCCAAAATGACTCTAGGATGTGTTATGTTGATGGAAAACTAGCCAGCATGGTTGATTCGTTGTGAACACGACCTTTCTTTATCATTCATCTCCAGCATATAATATTAATAGTAATATCATAATGTAAAACATTCCAACCTTTAAAAGTCTCAGTCTACAAATGTAAACAACTTAAATGTTTTGTCTCTTAAAACATCCCAAGTCTAGTACTCCAAAGTCTCAGCAGTACTTTAGAGTCTCTTTAAAAATTCTGTCTAGTGTGGGCTCCTTTAAATAAAAAATAAACTGATCACTTTCTTAGTCAAAGATAGAAAAAGCAGGGAATATTTGAAGTAAATAAAAGTTGGGGAGTATTTTAAAGTTAGGTGCATGATGTTTGGGGCCCATGCGCTATCATCTGTGTTTTACACGCCTTCATTTCTCCAGATCTGCATTGAACAGCACAAAAGCTTGACCAATAGGCTTGGTTATTCTCCCTCTTCATCTGCTGCTGTCCTTAATGGTCATCCCATGGTACTAGCATCTCCAAAATGCTGAGATACTCACTGTAACTGGACTGCACATTCACCAATAGTCTGCCCTGAGCTGTCTTCTGTGAGTGATTCTGTGTCATGGTGCTAAGCTTCAACTTCTTTTCCATTACCCCTTCAATCCTGGGGCTTCTATTTCTAATGAGGGTATATACTCATCAATCACTTTTTTTGGTCTCTCATGGTGCAAAGCCTAAGCTGCTCTCCATGACCCTCTCATGCACACAAATCTAGGAACTTCTGAGAAACTCTTGCATATGACTTTGCTCAGCTACCAGCACAAGGTATAGTTTGGGTGCCTCTGGACCACAGTGTCTGTGTGCTGACCCTGAGGAAACAAGGAAACACTTCTCAGAAGTGGCTTCAGTGATGCTGATCTTTTCTTAATCACAGCTTATTCTTTAGATCCAGCTGACTAGTATCACTGCTCCAGAAAAGCAAAGTATTCCATGGATGCTCCCAAGAGAAACTTTAAAGACTCTCAAACCTTCCCTCTGACACACTGAGCTTCTGTCATTAGCACCACTCTCAGCATTATCTTCTAAATTCCTCCTACAGTTTATTAAGCTCTGAGCACTCAATGGCTTTTGTAGTCAAAAAATGCAAAGTCCTTCTTCCATGGTCCTTCCCAAAACACAGGGTCATGTCTGTCACAGTAATACCACACAAACAGATATTATTTTCTATCTTATTTAGGTTTCTTCTGCTGTGCTAAAACATTAACCAAGAGCAACTTGGGGAAGAAAAGGTTTATTTTAGGCTATAGTTCCATAACACAGTCTGTCTTTAAGGAAAAGTAAAGCAGAAACTCAAATGGGGTAGGAATTTGGAGGTAGGAACTAAAGCAGAGGCCATGGAGGAGTGAAGTTTCCTGGCTACCTCTTCAGAACTTGTTCAGCCTGTTTCTTATAGTACCCAGTACCACTTTCCCAGGGGTGCCACCACTCAAAATGAGGGGAAACCCCCACATCATGTATAAAATATAATAAACCCCAGGCTTGCCAAGTAATCTTGTGGAATATTTTGCAATTGAGCTTCCCTCTTGCGAATGAATTTAGCTTGTGTCAAGTTGACATAAAACCAGATGGTAAACATTATTTCATGAATAACACTTAAGGTAGTTGATGAGTTACATAATACCATAGTAGGTGCTAAAACTTCAACCTTCATTTCATTTAAATTGTTTAGTAGCATTTCCCTCCCTCCTGGAAATATTTTAGACAATTGACTTACTTATATTTCTTCTTCACAGTAACTCTTGCTCAATCTTATCTTCAACTTTACTACTTCTCAACATTGTTACTGAGGTATTTGGGTTTTTCTTTTATTTACCCAGATTCACATATATGATGGTCTCATCCATTTGTCACTTTATTTTTTTTTTTTTTAAATATTTATTTATTTATTTTATTGATGAGTACATTGTAGCTGTCTTCAGACACACCAGAAGAGGGCATCCAATCTCATTACGGATGGTTGTGAGCCACCATGTGGTTGCTGGGATTTGAACTCAGGACCTCTGGAAGAGCAGTCTGTGCTCTTAACCGCTGAGCCATCTCTCCAGCCCCCATTTGTCACTTTAAATATGAATGTATGCTGTTAGTTTCCAAAAATACTATTCAACTAGGATTTTGCACATTGCAGTGCCTACTGGCATTCCCACTTGGGTGTCTAATAGACACTTTGGTTTGATTATTTCCTTTTTCATCTTCTACTTTTAATTGGATATTTTATTTATTTACATTTCAAATGTGGTTCCCCCTTACTCATTTCCCCTCCCTAGAAACCCCCCTAACCCATCCCTCCTCTTCCTTTTTGCTTTTATACCATTTTAATTACATTCATGTATTAAGGTCAGTTCTATGTTGAGAAACTAGCAACACAGTACATGCAAATAGTCAAGGAACAAGCAAGGCAATAAACACAAATAGGCAAAGGACAAGCAAGGCAATAAACAAAGTTCATTGAACATTCCCGTGATCACTGTTTCTAAGGGCTTATCAGGGTGACCAAAATATCTGAGCCTACTTCTCTGTCCTAGCCCAAAGTCATTTTCATATGTGAAGCCTACTTCTTTGTTCTAGCCTAAGATTTAGATTCCTGTCTGAAATTACTTCTTTGTTCTAGCCTAATAGCAGATTCCTTCTTGAAGCCTACTTCCTTGTCCTTGGCCAATGTCATATTCCTGCCAAGCAGCCCATTTCCTTGACCTTGGCCCATGTCAGATTCTTGACAAGCAGCCTGAAAAATCTCTTTGTCTCCCCCCCCTTTTTATTTCATAAACAAGACTGATCCTGTCTTAGGTCATTCTGCCAAGAATGTCTTCCTTACTCATTGCGGAATATGCATTATCAAAAGCAATGTGAGGTTGCTGAATGCCCTGATAATGGTGACTGGGAAGCTGTATTGAACATATGCTCTTGACCCACATTTGCTTACCTATACCCTAGATGGGACAAGCTGCCTTGCCTCAGGTTTTTAGACCTTGTGGAATAGAGAATCAAAAAGAGAAGTTATAATGACTCTTGTATTTTTCTTAAATGTGACAAGTTACTTTGACTCAATCATGGACTGGTCTAGAAATCAATCCAATACTGGAAATAGCAGTCTTCATTTGGAAGGCTGGTTCTGGACATTTTCGGAGACATATTTGGAAGTTAGCTGCAGTTCTTTATGATGTTATATTAGAAAGAGATAAAGTTGGGGCAGGATCTGGATTTCAAACAAGTGTTAGTACATGTGTTAAGGCTCTTTTAATTGTCAAGTTAAAATTACTTTTGTTTCTTCTACAGTATTTAATGTAAGTTGTATTGATTGTGCACTTTCTAATTGTGTTAGTGGGTTGAAACCTGGCACATCTGTTACAGAGGTCTATCAACCAGCTTTTGTTTTAGTGCCCTGAGTATCACAGAACCTTGGTATTCTGAAAAAAACTTGGAAGTACTGGAAGAAGTGAGTCAGGCTTTAAGCAGAAGCAAGAGGGTAGTGGGCTTGATTATTATTGGTATAAAAGCTTTAATTTCATTGATTGCTATCATCACTGCTTCTGCAATTGCTTTGACACAAGAAGTCAAGACAGCTACTTTTGTTAATCATTTAGCAAAAAATGTTACTAATCAGTTGAATACACAAGAGGATTTAGATAGGCATTTGGAAGAATGGGTTGATGCTCTTTATCATATTCAAATTATTGGAAGGAGGTTCAGAATTTAAGAGTAAGGAGTCATCTCCAGTGTCATGCCAAATATCATTGGATCCATGTTAGTTCTAAAATTTACAGTGGTGGTAGTCATTATAACTAGAAAAAAGTTTAAAGACACTTGTAGAATATTTGGCATAATTCTAACACCTCTCTGGATGTTTTAACTTTGCATAGTGAGCTTATGAATTTAAAGAAGGCTGCTCTACTGATGGTTGGTGTGGCAAATACTGTTGATAAAATTATCCATGGCCTGAGGTCAGTATCTCTATATTGGTCAAGCTTCAAGAATGGCATATATAGCTTGATCATGGTAGCCTTTTTGTCCTGGGAATACGTTTATTCCTTCCCTTTGTGTTAAAGCTTTTCTTTAATCACATCAACATGTTGGCAGCCAAAATACATGGCTTGAGCCTGAAAATGGACCCCAAGACAAAGTTATTAAATTAACAGGCTGGCCAGTCAAGGATGGATAAGACACTGGACGGAGCTTTACTAACCTAAGACAGAAGGATTATTTCAAACCCAAACTTTGCTTTGCTTATTTAAGACAATCACTTTGGTAATACCTTTGAGAGCACGCTCATATTCATTCCATCTATCTCTCATCTATCTATCTATCTGTCTATCTATCTATCTATCTATCTATCTATCTATCTATCATTTATCTATCTATCCTCTCTCTCTCTCTCTCTCCTTGTTCCATCTTTCACAATCTATATATCAACAAGTTTCTTCATCTTCATCTTTGCTGTAGCCAAATCATGGTAGTTTCTTTAAAAAAAATATTGCTACCACCTGGCCCAAGCTTTCAGGTTGTCTGCTGCATCACTAGAGAAATCTACAGTTACATCTGTATTACTACTTTTTGCCCTTGTTTAGCTTAGTTTTATTTACAATAAGACTCTAATTAAAACATTGAACTGCATTAGTTTATTTGAGAAGAGCTTTGGAGAAGTACTATTTAGAAATGGAGTATTCAGGTCAAAGTGTGAGAAAGTCAATATAAATGTAGAGGAGGCCCTCAAGGTGAGAGGAGAGTTTGTGAGAGCCTGTGTATGCACAACCTCAGCACTACCCCTGCACATACCCACAAACATACTTTGCAGATATCTTTGCAAGGTGAATGAGAGATAGAGGATCATCAATTAACTTCCACAAATGAAACTAGGTGTAAGCTTAAGGGCCATACTCAGTGTCACTTTCAGCATGCCCAATATGCACTTGTGAGAGGATTTGCACTCAGAGACATGTTTTGGGCATTCACAAAAAAGCTCTCCTGTGAAAAGTAGAAGGAGTTGAATCTGGAAGATGGCATAGTGGTTAAGAACCCTTGCTGATCTTCTGGAAGACTCAGCACCCACAGGGCAGCTTACAACTCTGCATAATTCCAGTTCCAGGGAAACCAACACCCTCTTCTGGTCTCCTAGAATTGCATTCACAGAGTACACTTATGATATGCAAGCAAAATACTCCTATACATTAAGAAACAAAGTATTAATTAGAGGTTTACCAAAATTGACATGGGCCTGATCTCAAGTTTGAGGACATGTTTTTAGTTTTTAGTCCAGCAACAGAGTGATCCTCTGAATCATAGAACAGGATATGCTATATTTCTACTCAAATAATAGATCTCTATCTTACTATGGGGAAAAAACTAATCAAACTGACCTGCTCAAACAAAAAGTTTTTATAATGGTTAATAGGTTCCTACCAAATATTTTCTTTGTTTCCCAATTTCATGTAGATTTGTAATATTTTAAAACTGAGTAAAATTAGCAAACCATACAGTTCACAGAAAAATGACTTAAATACTATTCTGGAATACTGGCCTTGTGAATTCATAGTTTAGAAAGTTCTGTATTAATAAATGATGTTATTCTGAATTGAATCTGAGGAGAAAGGCTCTCAGCACTTAAGTGGTGTAACACTCCACTGGGATTTAACACTGTCAAATGTGCTGTCTAGATATTGATCTTCCAGTTAAAAATGAATGAAAGAGAGAATATTCAGTGGCAATGTAAAAATGAATTAGGCAGGAGAATAAAGATGAAACATATTTAGAATTATTCTACAAAATGGATGAAATTATTGGGGAACGTTTTGCTAAAGTTTCTAAAAGATGGAACTGTTATGGGAGCCACTCCAGAAAATGAAAAATCCAGAAACAATCTAAGATATGGTCACAGCACAGCAGGTAGAAGAATTAAAATGAAATTGTGAAATGAGTAATATTAGTTAATGTTATGTCAACTTGACATGAGTTAGAGTCATTTGGGAAGAGGAACTCTCAGTTGAGAATTGACTTCAGAAAATTTGCCAATTGGCAAATCTGTAACGCATTTTCTTGACTAATGATAGCTGTGGGTGGGCCCTGCTCACTGCAGGCAATGTCACTCCTGAACAGGTGGTTCTAGATGCAATAAGAAAACAGTCTAAGAAAGCCACAAGGAACAAGTCAGTAAGCAGCATTTCTTGGACTCCTCCATTTCGATTCCCACTTGAATTCCTGACTTGACTTCCATTTAAGCTGAGAGCGTGTTCTGAGTGCTATAAATTGAAATAAATCCTTTTCTCCCCAGGTTACTTTTAGTCATGGTGGTTTTTGTTTTTGTTTGTTTATTTGTTTTGTTTTTGTTTGTTTGTTTTTTATGTTAGCAAAAGAAACTCTAAGTAAGACATTAAGGATTGAAGGGACTTAAATCACATATGAATGAGGGGTAATAAAATCTAGGCTCCAAACTATACAGAAACACATTCCAGAATTCGTAAGAATTCTGAAATACAATGAGATGCAACTCTTCAAGTGAAGATAATAGACATGACAAAGATACAGTTTAAAGCTGGACATGGTGACACATGACTTTAATCCTTGTACTCAGGAGGCAGAGGCAGGTAGATATCTATGACTTTGAAGCCAGCTTGGTCTAGACAGCAAGTTCCAGGCAAAACCAGGCCCCACATTGCTGAGATGTTGTCTAAAAATAAAATGTGTACCATGGAAGAAATTTTAGCACGAAGAAAACAATGAAAATACCCGTTTAAATCAAATGAAGTGGATTCATAAAATCTGAGATAAGAATGATTACAAGATATGGAAGAAATGTGGTTATTTTAAATAAGCAAAGGTATCAGGTTTATCATTTTCTTACATCAGTAAAATGAAAACATTTCTGGACAAATATATACACAAGAAAATCTAAAATTTTTATCAATCAAGGATTTTTGTCCAATCAACCTTACATTAACTTGCTTACGAATTGCATTCTTTGATAGAATAAGGGAATTGTGCAACACAAAATCAATGCACATATCAAAACCAAGGATGACAGTGGAAAACAAATTGAATAAACTGCTGTGGAATACTGAAAACAATTCAATACTTGAATAATAATGTGCATATTAAAATATATAGAGAGACTATTTATAAAGTATATAATGTTATATAAGATGTATTGACACTATAATAATAGATATGGAGTCAAAATTACACTAAATATTTTATGAATGGCAGTAATATGATATTACAGATTTAAATTTTAATAATAAGACCGAGAAAATTTAATGAGATATAAGGAATCATATAATGCTGTAAGCAGGATTGAGGAAGAAAGACAAGTGGCTGCTTTATACAATAATTGATGTTATAAAGACAAACATTAATAGACATGAATTTTAAGTGATGGCTTTCAAATCACCAAACGGTCCTTTTTGAAAATAACATAAAAATAAGTACAATAAGATATCTAAACAAATGAAAATGAGAAAGCATATATTAAAATATAAATGTAAATGAAAATTTTTATGGATCATACCATGTACATCTTGGTTGTTGCAATGTGGTGAACAAGTCCAGTAGGTTGCAATGTTCCCTTGGGCAAAGTGAAGCAGTGGCTAGGCCTGTTTGGTAACAGAGCTCAGGCTTCAGTCCTTGTGTCGATCTTCATTCAGAACTCAGGACACACACAGTTCTTTAATGTATTCATTCAAGTACTGAGCAGTTGGTAGTGTGCAGTGAATCACATTCTGATGGATTGAGATTTTTCACTGACTCATTAAATCCTTCCTTATGAATTTTTCATTTCATTCACTCAAACAGGAAAAATCTAGAATTTTAATATAATATCTGGCTATCTGTCAAATCCTCAATTACAGTGAAGGTCTTTTCCTTTCATCTTGAAATTATCCTAGAATCAGTTAATTTTTCTCAAAATAAAATAGATTTTATTATTTTGGAGCAAATGTGAGAAACATAAACATTTGAGCTATATCTAACCTGAAAGCCTCCTTCCTGCTGTCTAGTTACTGTAGTACCAGAAAATTCTGAGCTGCTGAGAGAGGCAGCTAATAGTCTTACCAGGATGCAATGCCTATGAACCACAATGACCACCATGGCACGATATTCTTAAATTTGCAGTAAGTGACATATAGACAGCTGCCTACGTCGACTTGAGACCCATGCAGCAGGATGGAAGCTATCCACTTTCCTGAGGCTAAAGAGGTCATGGGCCTCAGAAAAGCATCTACTCCCACCACTTGCTAGATCTTCACACTTCCTTACTCCTTTCTGAATTTACCTGTAAACTCACAGATAAGTGTACCCATCACCCCTCATCAGCGAAGCTTCTCTTTCCAGCATATAGAGCATTCACAACAAACGTCTCTTTATAGCTCCTTACAGGATATACAGCAAAACACAAGTACAATGAAGACATCAGTATGTAGTGACAAGGCCAGTCCCAGTGGATACATTTACATCACAATTCTTGCATCTATGTGTCAGGGACCAACGCAAAAAATGGGGGTCAAAAAGATTTTTAAGACTCGGAATATCAAGGAATCTGCTAAGAAATAGTGTTTTCTAGAAATGATTTTATAAGCAAAACTAGAGCGATCGCAATGTCTACAGATGTGTGAAGTAGAAAGGAAAATATTTCACTGGTCCCGCTCTTAAACAAACAACTATGGGCAATTATAAGCACTGGGAGAGGCAGAATCAGACTCTTTCACGATATGTATGCATATATATGTATGTAACAATAATAATAAAAGCAGGAATAGTGTATTGAGAGTGGGAATCATGGAAAGCATTGGAGGGGTGGTATTTGGTGGGAGTGGGGCAAGGAAATGGAAGAGGGAAGTGATATGATTCTATTTTAACTAAAAGTACATTTTGAAATGGAACATTAAACACTATTAAGTCCTAAATGTATAATGAGGAGAGTTATGCTAGGCTCTTGTCTGCAAGTACAACAGAGCACCATTAATAGTATCAGGAATTGGTTCTTGCCCATGGGATGGGTCTCAAGTTAGATTAGTCATTGGTTGGACATTCTCTCTATCTCTGCTCTTGTTTTTCTTCCCTTTACACCTTGTAGGCATTTAGTTTTAAAGGTATCAGACTTGATAATGAATTAATATCTAATTGTTTTGGTGTCATATTCTAGGCTTGTGGACAGAGATATATGAATGTAAACAGAACATCACGGTGTTGAATAAAACACCGAGAAAGACCTTCAAAAATTAGTCTCCTATGTTTTCCCTTGATGTTGTTAAATGCATTTATTAAAACCCTGAACTCTAAAATTAATAGTTTGAGTCTTACAGTATTAAGATTCATCGATATTATTGTTTTTCCTATGGGGTTGCAAACACCTTCAGCTCCTTCAGTCCCTTTTCTTTCTTTCTTTCTTTCTTTCTTTCTTTCTTTCTTTCTTTCTTTCTTTCTTTCTTTCTTTCTTTCTTTCTTTTTTTGTTTTTCGAGACAGAGTTTCTCTGTGTAGCTCTGGCTGTCCTGGAACTCACTCTGTAGACCAGGCTGGCCTCGAACTCAGAAATCCGCCTGCCTCTGCCTCCCAAGTGCTGGGATTAAAGGCGTGCGCCACCACCGCCCGGCATATTCTAACTCCTCCATTTCCCACTGGGGACTCTGTGCTTACTCTAATGGTTGGCTGTGAGCATCTGCCTCTGTATTTGTCAGGCTCTGTCAGAGTCTTTCAGAAGATAGCTACGTCAGGCTCCTGTCACCATGCACTTCTTGGCATCCACAATAGTGTCTGGGTTTGGAGACTGTATATGGAATGGATCCCCAGGTGGGGCAGTATTTGGATGGCCTTTCCTTAACCAGACCCCTAAGAGCTCCCAGAGACTAAACCATTAACCAAGGAGTACACATGGAGGGACCCATGGCTCCAGCTGCATATGTAGCAAAGGATGGCCTTGTCAGGCATCAATGGGAGGTGATGTTCTTGGTCCTGGGAAGGCTTAATGCCTTGGTGAAGGGAAATTTGAGGGCAGAGAGGTGGGAGTGGGTAGGTGGGTGGGTGGGGGAACACCCTCATAGAAGCAGGGGGTGGATGGGATAGATGGCTGGGGGACCAGAAAAGGGGATAACATTCAAAATGTAACTAAAGAAAATATCCAATAAAAAGCATTATAATAAGTGCTTCAATTAAAAAATAGTGAAGTAGAATATATATTAGGAATGAGGTACCATTTTAGATATGTTGGGGTCTAGGTGATCACAGTTTCTTTCTAAAGCACAAACCCTGACCCAGATGTGGTTCCATGATGTTAGAAAACTGCAGGCATGACATAAGGCCTAGGTGGACTGTCCTCCAGGGGGAAAAATGTCATGGAGATAGGGAAGTACAGAAGGAAGAACTCAGATAAGGGGGGCAAAGAATCTGGTTAAGCTCTGCTTGCAGTGAGAGATCTAGTAGCTAGATAAACAGTATATCAACAGAAGTAGGAAAAATAAAAAGCACTCAGTCTTGCACTGAACACAGAATCTTGTGTCTCTGTCTAACCATACCCTCTTTCCGGTTCCCCTTGATGCCCACAGCTGTGGTAGTCATGGCACAGATGAAATTAATTTATTTGAAATTTGAAAATGGAGACATAGATTATCCATCTCAATTGTCCATTGTATAGTTTTCAAATTTTATAAAAATTAGAAAGATTTCTAGGTGATTTCTTGTTATTATTTCAACAGAGTAGATTGTAATATGGGAATTGCATATGTAAACAAACTCTAATTCTTTTCTTATATCTAGTGTGAAATGTCATCATCTTTTAAAGTCAATGGCTACTTAGCAACCATTGTGTAGAGGTTCATCCTAGATTAAACTCTCCCATCTCATCGCTGATGGATGCTTGTTACCACATACTGTGTCAGATAGGAGGTAAAACAAGTGGGTGATCCTAATGGAGGTGTAACATGCCATCCTGGAAGGTAGCCCATTAATCTCAGGAAGTAAACACATCAAAGCTCCAGGAAGTCCCTGAAATGGACCAGATACATTGTCTTTTTCTCCACAAGCATACACAAGCTCTTAGAACTGTTGAGAGAACTCTCAGACCAAGCAGGCTGCCTGAAAGGAACAGAACTTAACTAAAGCAGCCCAACAGTAACAGAGACCTACCTGTTGAGCTTCCTGGAAGAGGCTCAGCCAACTTTTCTTCCAAAGGATACTCTCCAATATATTGAGTTGCCTACAGGTCACGCCCTGTGCTCTAGGTTTCCAGTTTTCACCAGTGGCCACCTATCCTGGGATGGGCTTTTGGTGATGCAACTGCATTTCAGTCATTTCTGCCTCTGTAAGTAGCCCATCTTCATTATTTCTGTAATGAAGCCCAATGAAACTCATGGGCTCACCCAATCCATTTTCAGCGATATCCTTACTTCATTCTGTCATAGTTTCCCTGTCTGAGGTGAGTGAAGGTTGTTCGTGTCCCCCAGAAACTACAACACAAGAGCAGCATGAACTATTTCGGCTTGTGTGATTTTGAAAAGATAAACTTGTAAACAAGCTATGTTTCCAGTGCATTCTAAGGTGAAAGCAGTGTCACGTGCATTATAAGGTAAATAATAGGTAAATGGTGCTTATGCATGTTAAACAGACATGATAGTTTGGTGCTTGGAACAGGATAGAGAAAATAGCTTTTCTGGGGCTGGAGAAATTGCTCAGTGGTTAAGACTGAGGTCCTGAGTTCAATTCCCAGCAACCACATGGTGGCTCACAGCTATTAATAATGGGATCTGATGTCCTCTTCTGGTGTTTGAAGATAGCAACATGAATTCACCTGCATAAAATAAATGAATATTAAAGAAAAGAAATTAGCTTTCCTTATTATTTGTTTTATCTGAAGAATTGCAGTTAGTGGAATTTTTCTTGTGTCCAAGCTTCTGTAGCCACTTTTGAGTTTTCTCTTACCTCCTCTGTTATCATTTCCTTAATATTCAATCTCTGATATTAATATTTCATTTTAATCCATTGAAGTCCTCAGTGTGTGTGTGCATGTACATACATGCACTGCATTTGTGTGTGAATATATACTCAGGTTGTCAAGTTCTCTGTTTAAGATTGTCCATTCTGTCTTGTTTTACTTTAATTATTTCATTTCTGACACACTCATGATGTATCTGACTTTTCAAAGTCAATGAGGATATATTTTTGAGAGTTGATGCTTATATTATCAAGAAAACTCTAAACAATAGGCTCTGGTTTCATGAAAGATGAATGGATATTTTTAACAGTATTGGGACTTACTTTGTATACACTCAGCAGAGGCTGAGTTAGATCTCAGCAGAACAGGATGCAAGCAGTGAGATCAATATCTTTTATTAATAAAATGATTTTCCACAAGTTTCCAAAGGAAATCAGTTGTGATCTTGCTTCTGTTATCCCAAAGCTTCTATCAATTTTCTTCAGTTTTCAGATCTGAACACAGATCATCTTTCCTTGTACTCATGATTAGTGTTGCAGTTTTAATTATTAGACTGATGAGGAAAATGGCCATTAACAATACAACATATGTTTAGCTCTTGTACTGTATTTGGAACCATGGATGAATTTATGACATTTAGAGATTGCCTACAGAAAAAGAAGCCAATTATATTTGGCAATGAAGATATTTAAATGTTTTAATCAGTAGTTATCAATATGAAAGCTAAGCACAAAGCAACAAATTGTTATCTAAGGGATATAACATTGTGTTGAAAGTAACAACTTTTATAGGAAAAGCTAAGAAAAGCTTAAAAGTTTTGTGGAAGTAAAATGACAGCTTCAAACTTTAGTACTTTGTAAAACATGTTATTTAAAAATACTATAGACATTTATTTAAAATGTATGAGAAACAGAAACATATATATATATATACATATATACATATATATGTAATGTATAAGTAATGTCATATATGCAATATATAGAAATGTTAGATATGTTAAAATCTGAATAAATTTATTTAATTGATAACAAAGAAATTCTCTAACTTAATTATACCTGATATATCTCTAGGTTTATAAATCTTATTCCATATTTTGCAAAGACATAACTTTTGGAGAAATAATATTAGCAAATTCTGAAAATTTGTAGAAAAATATAGTCAACCATTTATGTACAGTGAAATAGATAGAGCTTGCTGGGATCTTGTGCTTTCTTTATAACATATTAAAAAATTAAGTATTTTTGAGTGGAGACTGCATTTCTAAAATTTAGGTATGGACATATCCTTAGACTTTTTGTTTTTTAGATTTTTCATCTTGAGTTATTCTTCTAGTGTTTTCACATTTTAAAATACTTTTGAAAATTTTTAATGCTTTACAAATTTCTTGTAATCCTAATATGTGACCAATGACTCCTGAAATTTATGACATAAAAAATCAGAGCTACTAAGAATGACTTAGAGTTTGGCTTTCATAATCCTTTGGTGGTGACACCCCTTTAATTTTCATATCACCACTTCAGTTCTTTCTATGACATAACTGATTAACTTACATTTACATTGCAAGAGCAATATGTGTGTGTAGATTTTGTTTAATGGTTCAAAGGACACAGTAAATGAAATGACTTCAATTTAATTTTGTAGAGCTGACTTGTTATGTAGAAAATGTAGAGAGAGATTTTGTATTATCAATTTTATTTTGCAATGAAATTTACTCACCATCTCAGACTTCAAACATCTCCTTTTCTGGTGTAATGTTGTATAATAAAACATATGCTGATTGTCTGTTACATAATAGAATTTACTTAAGTCCACAGTTATAACTACACATTAGTAGTGATATCAAAATATTACTTAAAATTTAGTACCAAGAACAATTTTAGAGTTCTGATACTCTTTAACTTCTGTTATTTCCTCTATCTTTTTCTATTGGTCTTTTTGTTACATTTCTTTGTTTTCTAGTTTAACTCTAATTCAAAACTGGTCTTATATTCTCCCCTTGGTAACTACTGGCACTATCAACTTTCATTTCATGTGAAAGTATTTTTTTTCTTTCTAGCAGTTGCCATCTAACATTTGGGGGTTACATCTTTACTGTTTCTTATGGCAACTATCTCCATCTTCATTGTACCAAGTAAGATGCTAAAATGTAAATGTAAATTCCAAAATCTCTATACATTTGGAATTCTGATTTAAGAGTTGAAACATAGACCTTGAAGTTAGATCTCTGATGTGCATTTAGCTTTGGTTTTCTGGCTGTTTTTACAAGTACATGGTTCAAGATGATTCTTTTCAAGTCTTAAGTAACTATAAAAGGAGGAGAAGAATGCTGTTTAAAAACAGCATCTTTGCAGAGCAAGTTTGGATAGAAGAAAGTCAAGATCAAAAGCCATCAAGTGAGCAATAAAAGAATGGATTATAGAAACCAGAAAGGAGACTGGATAAGAGTTTCTCCATAATGAAACAAACCTGTCCCCTAGTCACACCACACTGTTAGTGCTGAGCTAGGTTCCATCAGGTAATTGTGGTGAAGAACTTCAAGTGCTAGTGAGTGTAAGTCATAGAGAGGGCGTTTGCAATGCTGAAAAGCTGATCAAAGGTTGAATTCAGTGAGCATGCCAGCAGAGGAAAAAGGAAGACAGCAAACAAAGGAAAAGGCACCAGGGCAGTAGTCATGGAGTGTGAGATTGAACAGAACAAAACATAACAAACACACAAACACTACCATTGCCCAATCAAGAGAGAGATTGGAATCCCAGAAAAACCATGGCAGACTGTGGAATGAGGGGAAGCTTCTCATTTAGAACAATTGCCCCCAGACTGAATGTCTGGAGACATTCAGAGTCTGAGGTGGAAAGATTCTCAACATCTTCACCCCAACTAAACAACAATAAGCAGCCTTCCTTTATACAGATTACCAACTTACCAAGAAAGAAATCAGGGAAGCAATACTTTTTCACAGTTGCCTCAAAAATATTTTGTCATAACTCTGATCAAGCAAGAGAAAAACTTGTATAATAAAAACTTTAATATATGTGAGGAAAGAAATCAAAGAAGACATCAAAAGATAGAAAGACTTTCCATGTTCATGGATTTGTAGGATTAAAATTGTGAAATAACCATCTTACCAAAAACATCCTACATAGTCAGTGCACTACTTATACAGTTCTTCATAGGAATTAAAAAAAATACTTTTAGATATTATATGGAAACACACACACACATACAAAATATGATAGATAAGAGAGTATCACCCTTCCATATTTCAAATTATACTACAGAGCTAAAGCAATAAAAAACCCTGAAATTATGTTTTTATAAAACTGGCATTGATTAGTGGAGTAGAGTTGAAATCCAAGACATAAGTCAATACACCTATGAACACCTAATTTTTGAAAAAGAAGCCAAGGAAACAAAACAAAAGAACACACAGAGAAACACTAACATCTTCCACATGTAGTCCCTGTCAAAATGGATAGTTACATGTAGAAGAATGAGAATACATCCATATCTACCACTGTGCACAGAGCATAGTTCTAAATGGATCACGTAGATCAACACAAGACCAGAATTTCTAAATCTGATAGAAGAGAATGTGATAGAAAAGAATTGAACTTACTGGCACTAGAAAAGACTTTCTGAACACATCCCTGAATGTTTAGGTATTAAGACCAATAACTAAAATGCAGGATTCAATGAAGCTAAAAAGCTTTGGTTCAGCAAAGGACTGAAGCAACACAATGTGGTAGCCTATAAATTGGAGAAAGAAATTTTATCAATTTTACATCTGACACAGGGTTAGTATGTGGAATATAAAGGACTCAAAAATCTGAACATTAAGAAAATAAAGTAAACACAAATAAAAATATGGTCTAGAAGTTAAACAGTGGTGGTACACATCTTAATATCAGCACTTGCAAGGCAGAATCAGGTGGGTCTCTGTGGGTTTAAGACCATGCTGATCTACATAGCGAGTTCTAGAGCAGCCAGAGCTGCATAGAATAACCCTGTGCCCAAAAAACAAACAAACAAATGAACAAACAAAAAGTATAGAAATAAACAGAGCTCTTAAGGAATGAAGCACAAACATCTGGGAAACACTTAAAAATGTCCAATATCCTTAGCCATCAGGGAACTGTAAGTTAAAACTATGTTGAGATTTTACCTTATCCTAGTCAGAATGACCAAGATCAACAAAACATGAGAGCATTTTATACTGGTGAGGTTTCAAGAAAGGGGAATACTCATTTATTGCTGGTGAGAGTGCAAACTGGTACGGCCACACAGGAAATTAATGTAGAGGTTCCTCAACAAGCTGAAAATTGATGTACCAAAGATAAAGGTATGACATTCTGTGTCATATACCCAAAAGACTCTGCATGTACTACAGAGATACATGTTGATCCACATTCATTGCTAGTCTATTCATAATAGCCAGAAATTGTGGGGCTGTGGGCTGTGAGAGGCAGCTGGGTACCTGGTCGAGCACAGGCCTTGAACCCTGGATAATACCCTAAAGGGATGGTAGGTGTTCAGTCTTGCTCCTGGGCCCTGGTTCCTTTCACTTAACCATAGCCCCTCCCAAAGAAAAGTTTGTAGTGCCGCTGGGGAACCACAGAAGGACTCAGACAAGGGGGGGTGCATATGGGCTGGACCGGCCCTCAGACAAAAGAGATGAAGGAAAGAAGCTCCGATGCTACCCTGTGGGGTAGAAACTCTTGGTCCAAGCGACTTGCTTGGCTGGGTCATGGCTGGCTTGGCTAGCTTGCTTGAGTTGACAGGCCTCTGGGGCTGGAATACAGAGAGGTCTTCTGGAGGGAGATTAGGGGGCAGCTCATTGGTTAAAGGCCCCCTCTACGGTTCTCCATGGTGGGTCCCAAAGACAAGAGGAAGTCCATGATTTGAAAAGGTTTATTGTCATGGCAGAAAGTAGATGAAGCTGTACCCTGTGCCCTCAGGGCAGGCCTGAGGTTAAATACCTTTTGTGAGTAGGAGGAGGGTCTTAAAAGGAATGCTTAATTAGCTATGCCCTCTGGCCTTTAGGTAACTCATGAATATGGAGATCTCTGGAGGCTCTGTGGCCTGTAGTCACACCCTCTACCTGTACTGCCTGTGCTAAGTGACCTAAGGCCACAATCTTTCTTTGGGAGGGGCTGCGGATAAGTGAAAGGAGCCAGGGTCCAGGAGCAAGGCCAAACATCAACATCCCATTATCCAGGGTTTGAGGCCTGTGCTCAACCAGGTACCCAGCTGCCTCCCACAACCCACTACCTCCCGACAAGAACTTGGAAACTATTACTAATGGCACTTTGCTATACTTATCTCTCATCAGCGCATCTCTGAACCCTTATCAGAGAAGCTTCTTCTTGTAGCAGCTGGTAATTAACAGAGACCTAAACCTGGACAATGCAGAGAGCAAAAGACTTCAGAGCACTCAGTTTAAATAGGATTTCTACATCATACACCTCCCCTCAAAACTCAGGAATGCAGATGAAAGAGGAGGCAGACAGATTGTAAAAGCCATAGGTGGGAAGGTAACTGCAAGGAAACTGGGTTTTATAGGCAAAAATGTGCTGAAGAACATATAAATCAAAGAAACTCTGATAGCATGCCCAAGATCTGCCCAAGTTCAGAGCAGGCAAAATCTAAGCCTGGAGAAGGGAAGTTGATACAATGTCCTGTTCCTAACAGAGAAGGCCTTTGTGATTGAAGTTGCTTAGAAATGAAAAACTCAGCTTTCTGGTGTGACACAGGGGGTAGTAACCACACTCCAGGTGAGGCAGCACAGCCAGGGATAGCTGGCCAATGCAAAATGGATTTCATGGTTTCTCTTATAATTGTGTGTGTGCATGCACGTGCATTTTTCTATGTGCAATGTATTTTTGTTCTTGTTGGTTTTGTTGTTGTTTTGAGAAAGGGAAGAATATGAAGCAGGTGAATCTGAGCAGGAGTGGAGGGCATCTGGGATGCATTCAAGGAAGGGAAAGAAGATCACAAAAAATATAGTGTATGAAAATTTCAAAATGAAAACCAAAAGAGACAAAAAAATTCCAACTCTCTATTGTCTGCAGAAGTGCATATAAGTAGAAAAAATATCTCCAAACTAGAAATCAAAGATTAGAAACAACCCGTGAAGTAGAAGTAAACTATGAACAAGTTGGCAACTTTAATCTTATATGTGATAAAGTAGACTTTAACCCCAAAACGAATCAAAAGACCCACAGAGGACAACTACATATTAATAAAACGAAAAATACATAAAGAAGATACTACTATTATAAACATTTATATGACAAATCCTTTGCTAAAAATTTCATAAAACAAATGATAAAAGAATCAGAGACCACACAGTTCCTACCAAAATTGCAGAAGAATTCAGATTTCCTTCATAGTTGGATATGCCTTATAGAACTGAAGTCAGAAAAGAATCCTAAAAGGTGACTTATAGCATAGATCAACTGTATTTAATATAAAACTACAAAATCTTCTGCTTCACAGATAGGGAATAAATATTCTTTTCCATTCCACATGAATCTTCTCTAAATTGAGTATATTGTAGGCTACAAAGGAAGACTTAACAAATACCAAAAGTAAATTGAAATAATTATAACAATCTATCAGATCATTATGAAATAAAACTAGAAATCCTCAGTAAAAGTAATCTCAGAAACAACTTTGAGATTAAACTATATACTTTTGAATCGAAAGCATGTCAGTAAAGAATGCAGAAAGGACATTTAAAAAAAATTCCTGGTACCAAATGAAAGTGATAGAACAAACTACCAGAGCTTCTGGAATATAACCAAAGCGGGACTAATGGGAACTTTATAGCTATAAGCCTTCCCAATAAAAAACAAACAAACAACGACAACAAAGCAAAACAAAAACCAGAGAGATCTTAATTACCTAATGATGTATCTCAAGGTTCTAGAAAACCAAGAAGGCTCAGCAGGTAAGGATACTTGCCACCAAGCAGGACTGACTTTGATTCCCAGGACCCACATTGTAGAAAAGAACTGACTGCCACAAATTGAACTCTGACTTCCACATTGGTACTAAGATGCCCATGCAGCCACACACAGACACAAATAAAAGTACACACACTAAAGAAATAAAACATATTTTTAAAAGCATTCAACCTCCATGAGAAACCCATGAGAAAAATGCAAATTACAACTACTTTTAGAACTCCAGAGCTCCTATCACCAGGAAAACAAGCCCTGTGGAGAATGTGGAAAAAGAGGGACCTTTATCTATTGCTAATGAGAGTGTAAACTGATGTAGCCACTATGAAAATCAGTGGTGATATTTCTCAAACAGTTAATACAACTCAGTTCTCCTCCTGAGTAGAACCTCAGTGGGTTCTATATTGTATCAGAGATACTTATACTCTTATTTTTTTTTATTGTTCTCTATTTGTAACAGTAAGAAAATGCAATCAGTAGAAGAAAGAAAAATGAAAGTATGCTCTATATACATGATGGGGTTTTATTCATCCTTATAAGAACAAAAATTTGGCAAAAGTAAATAGAACAGGAAAATACACTAAATGTACCACAAGTGTAATGTAGTTATAGATCATGAAATCAGAAAACAAAAAAGCAAAAACAAACCAAACAAACAACAACCAAACAAAAACTCGTCTTGCCTTCTTTTCCTGTTGCTATGGAAATATCTTGACAAAAGCAGAATATGGGATAAAAGATAACTTGGCTCTTAGTTCCAGGTTAAAGTTCATCAAGACCAGGAAATCAAGTAGCAGAAGCTTGGGGAAGCTGGAGCCACTTCATTCCCATTCAGGAGCAGAGCAGACTCGATTAATGCATGCATGTAGTGCTCAGCTTGCCTCATCTCATGCAGTCTAGGGTCCCTACCCAGGACATAGTCCTGCTCACAATTAAGTTGAGTCTTCTCACATAACTCAAGGATTAATACAATCCCTCATCGACTTTCTCAGAGGCTGATCTTCATCTAGATAATTCCTCACAGGTGTGCCTTCCAGGTGTTGAATGACAATTACCACTAAGAATCACAGGTGTATAAGGGGTGAGGTGTGATGGAAGGAGTCAGGAATGATAATAGAACATACGTGAAATAAAGTGGTGAGGAAAGACTGAGGATAAAAGTATATAGGCAGGAGAAGGAGCTGCAGGAAAATGGAGGAGAGAAGCAGTATAGTGGAAAATCAACCAGGACATAATAGAACACATTCAAAATGAATATAAAGTTAGGGGCTGCTACTGGGACTGATAAAGTCAAAGGAGGAGAGGTCAGGAGATAGAAGAAAGGAAGGAGATGAGTATGAGGAATAACCAAAACCTAAAGATAGAAGAAACACTTGTAAAGAAGTCTTGTCTTTAAATTAATTAAGAATCATTTAAGAATTAAATATAAGTATCCTGCATGGGTGGATAATGCTAATTTCAGAAGCCATAGATGATCAAATGAAAATCCCAGTGCCAGGATAAGATACGTCTGCATGAATTGGTGGTCACGTATGCCCGTGTAAACCTCCAAACAGCAAAGACTATTGCCCTTGGTTGCTCACCCTACTGCTGAAGAAATCACAGACTTCTGTAGCAAGTGATAGGAAAACCAAGCTGAAACTGAACTGGAATATTCCTATCTACTAGCTGACTCTTGTACTGCTGGGAATGTTATATGACAGCCAGGGTAGAAAAGAAATCAACAATGTTACTCATCAGTAAATCTAGAGTGTTACAGAATAGACCTACCAGGCAAGTTGTACCCATTAGTACAACAGTGGGATTAACCAACCATTCCCTGCTTTGATTTGAGACTTGCTTCTTCAGAAAGAATTCCTGCCTTGTACTGGAAACTCAAATATTCATGACTGGGGAGGCCATAGACACCAGGGATTACTTACTATTGTTATATTGTAAAATGAGCATGTGTTACACTGCTTTCTAAATGTTTATATTTACACCCTTAGATAAGTGTTATTCTCAGCCTTGATCAGAGAAAACCCTTTTTTGCAACAATGTATGTAAATGAAAAGACTCTTGGCTGCTCAATGAGCATCACTGGTGAGTGCTCAGCTCTAAATGGGACACCAATATCACCCCTTCAGGGATCAGTGAACATTACAGAAGAGGGAACAGAAAGCACATAAGAAGCAGATGATGGGAAGGAAGGGTGCGAAGCACTGTCTTCCTGGTATGGCAGATGTTGCAATTATTAACTCACACCAGCTGTGGTTCTCTGCGTCTGACCTCTCAATAGTCAGTCATTGCTAGTGGAAAAGATCATAGGACCACACTCCTCATGTCTGATGAGCTGCCAACTTCCAGCTCTATGGTATCTTTTTTATTTGTTTCATTTTATTTTTATTCATCTGCTGGGTGAACTTTACCCTAATAATCGTTGTCCTGCAGAATCTGGAGCAGGCTTGTCAGTGTCTGGTCTCTCACACCTTCATTCTTACTCTGCTCCCAAGTGATCTTCCTTCTGAACTCTCACATGTGACAACAAAGTCATTTAACAACTACTCTAGGGAATGTCTAGAATTGTAAATACCCTGTTGGTGGGTTTTTCCTTTGATGAGTGTGTAGTGTGCCCTTCTCTATTTTTTCATAACAGTTTATGTGTTCCTTAAAGTACACAGACACTTTAGGTTTGGTTTGAAGTCTATTTTGTCAGCAATTAAAATGGTGGTTTTGTTCTTGCAATTTACCATCACTCAATGCTACATAAAAGAAATACAAAGTAAGGACCCAGAAAACAACAAAGGAAGAAATTCAAAGAATCAAAACAAGTATTTTGCTAAATTTGTCAAGAAGCATATGAAAACAAAGGTTTTGTTGGGATTTCTGCATCGCTTTTTGGCAAGGTTTATGTACAATTATGTATTTACAATTTATTTCAATTTACTACTTTATCAGCTTTACTGGAATGTTTTGTACCCTCAGAACACTTCAAAATTATCTTCACATGTCAACAAATGGAACATTATACATTTCCTTTTTAGTGGAGGATCTGACCCCATGTCAGATTTGCTGTTCCCTCCGACTTTATGTTTCCCTCTTCAATTTCTACCACACTGTAGTCTATTATTTACAACTTAGACTCAAACATACAATTAGAAATTCCTTGTAGGTAATGGTCATATCTTATTAGCTTCTCTATTTCCTCTACAGAATGAAATAAAAGAGATTGCATGCTGTGGGTGTTTAATAAATATTTGCTGAATGAAATGAGGAAAGGAAATAGCTCCAAATTAAATAATCCTAGAAAATTATCATGTTGCTATAAGACATTGTGTTTTTTTTCCATTTGCCTCTCTCTTCTGCACAAGACTGAGTCTTCTATAAAGCTTTGCTGCTTTTGTTTCCACTTGGATGATAAATATATCTCTTATAACTTGAAACCCATAATCTTTAGAGAGTTCCTTTGTTGCTGATGACACTCAGTCCTTATGAGTAGTTAGTTGTAAGAGGTACTTCCCAAGAGGGAAAAATAGCATCTCTGCCATACTTTTCTTACTTTTCTGTGTCTTTCCCTCCTCACTCCCTCTAGCACCTGTGATCAGGTCTCAGGCAATTATAGATCACCGTGTCCATGGTGATTGTAGAATTCAAAATCCCTTCAGTTAATTCTACAAGAAAATGCACATAATAATTTGCTCTGTAAAGTCCACAGACATTTTCTACTTGTATAGACTAACGTATGAATAGCAAGAATAACCATGGATAACAGAATGAAGAAGTAAGTCACTGTTTAAGAATGAGAAGCTATTCAGAAAACTAACCCAGCAGCAACTCTTTAACACTGAATGTTGCCACTTAGGGAAGGAGAGGTAATACCTCTGTCATTCTTGTGACTCAAGGACTAAGTTGGGCTATTATAAATACTTTGTTGAAAAATTACATAGTTAGGGCAATATAATAGTTCCCCGAAGTAAATTCTTTAAATTGTACTGTAGTTCACTGACTGCTAACAGTGTCCACTGTTGAGAAGTTTGCTTTGATTGACTGATGATCTCTTAGACTTAGTGACATTACCCTTCTTGTAATATTTTCTACAAAGCAAAAAGTTTACAGTTAGTATGATTTATTTGTACTTTATGGAAAGTTCCCAAAGTTGGCATGCTTGAAACACCCTGTGCTCAGGTAAAGATGTGCTTGCCTAACAGAACTTTGGAGTCATGGTGACATTTGGGATTAGCTCTCATCCTGCAGTTAGAACATGAAACTCAAGTGTACCTGTAGATTCATAAAGGCAACTCAGGATTGTTTTGAAACAAAGATAGTTTAAGTGAAGGTTTTGTACATTATGAAGCCTCAGATATTGCAGCAATATAGAATATTATCTAGTAAGATCATGGTGTACTTTCCTTGAAAAAAAAAAAAACTTGAACTACTGCAGCTCAAAGTTTCCTAGAGGAGCAAAATGGTTTCCTGGTATGAGCCCCTGAGTGATAGTGAAGGCCTTGCACTGCTGGAGAGAGATGTCTTAGATGGTATCTCTCAATTATTGCTTTAGTAATTATAACGTGATTCTTTTGAGATGTATGTGTCCTTAGAAAATAGAACCAAGTTGGACTGAAACTTCTTTTATTAACACAATTTATACTTGATCATGTATGGGGATCCAAGTTTAGTCCTAGTACCAAAACTACACACATACACACGTACATACATACATACATACATACATACATGCACACACGCACACATGCACATGTAAATAAATAAATACAATGTATTCATCTCTATGTATTTATCTTTTATATTAGTGAAAATGTTTTTAATTCTTTGAGAACTTCATACATTATTTTTGATCACATTCATTCCTCTCCTCTAACTCTATCCAGATCTACTGCCCATTCTATAATAGTCCAACTATGGGTTATCAGATAATTTTTAAAAATAAATCCATGGAGTCCAATTTCTGATGCTTATATACTCTTGTGAATAAGATCATGTATTCGAATGTGGTCAACTTTCCCAGGACTACACTTTTAAAGAAAATCACTGCACTCTTTTCCCTATACTTATCAATTACCAATAGCTCATTAGCTAGGGACTTTATAACCAGAACACTCAGCTGGATAAGTGATTATTTTTATCCTTCAGAAGCATGAATTACACCTGCCATCACTATGAAAGCTATACAGAAGGGATGACTCACCAGGTCAGGACCAACTTGATTTCTCCATGTTCCATGACTCAACTGTGTGGTATCAAGTTCTGGGTTTCTACTTTCTTAAAGGCTAGTTCATTCATACTGGTATTCATTAAAAATATCCTCTTGAGTTTGGGAAATTCAAGACACTGACAATTTAGAGAAGAATATTACAATTGTATAACAATATCATGTTTGTTTATTTCTGTGTTCATGTAGATGTTCCTCTACATTGTGCATAGTTGTGAACTTGCCACTATGTGATTTCCACCTAGGGCACTTCAGTATTAATCATTGCTGTGCTTTCATTATGAATTCTAAAAAACAAAAGTTTTAAACCTACTCATGCTTTCAAAAATTGTGAAGTATGTAGCATTGCCAACCTAGAGATAAACATTCGTTAGAACTCCTGGAGCTTAGGCATTATGCACAGGCTTACTTCCAGTCTTTCCTTACCTGTGGTTTCTTGGGAGTTACCAGTTGGTAGCGTTCGTTTTGTAGTTCATGTCTCTTTGATTTTATTTATGCTGTTTTCTCTGGTTAGAGTATCTGGTTACCCAATTTTCATTACCCAGGCAACTTGAATTTACTCATTAATACTCAGGTTAAGAGTCTTCTTTTTCTGTCTTTACCTGTGGTGCTTTGAATAAAATAGCCCTCACAGGCCCATACTGAGTGGCATTACTCGGAGGTGTGGCCTTGTTGGTGTAGGTGTGGCTTTATTGGAGGAGGTGTGTAACTAGGGAGTAGGCTTTGAGGTTTGAAAAGCTCAAGCCTGGCCAGCATGCCACAGTCTTCCTTCTGCTGCCTGCCAATCCAGATGTAAAACTCTCAGCTCTTTCTCCAACACCATCCATGTCTGCCTGCCTGCCTCCCAGCTTCCAGACATGATGATAATGGACTAAACCTCGAAACTGTAAGCCATCCCTAATCCAATGTTTTTGTTTACAAGAGTTGCCACAGGCATGGGGTCTCTTCACAACAATAGAACACCAACTAAGACACTACCTAATGATGTAAAAGAGCTTACAGCTTTCTCACGTCTTTCTGTTACTCTGTGTCTACTCTTCCACCATAGCTCTTGCCATATCACAGTGAGACAGTGTGTATGTCTGTCTTTTCTGGGGAACATGCCCTTCTCATTTCTTCTTGTCCTCTCAGACTTAGTACTTAGTACTAACATAAAACCTCTCAACATTTCCAGATAACTCTATTGTTAGAGATATAAAACTATATATCTTTAGATCAGCTTAATGGTATGCTACTTACTGAATTTCTCTCACTTCCCTTATTCTGACTTTATACAAATTAAAATATCATTTAGTATCCTACCTTTTCTGTGAGAGAGATGCACATCTCCCAGCCTCCTTTGCAATTAGTTGATAAAATATAATGCTGTTAGATGATGCCTAATAATTATGAGCATGTTTGTCACTTTGTCACATCATATTTTGGTTAAAGAATCTGTCTTTTTTTAAAAAATTGCTGTTCACTCTTATCCTACCATGGATACTTTGGGATACACACATCAACTTACCTGAAAACCTAATGGCCTAAGAAAACTGAGGTATATTCTCAATTTCAGAGGGCCAGTTATTGGTATGGAGCTTGGGTGGACAACTCTGTTTCTGAGTCTGTTATTAAGTGTCAGTCAAATTGGATCAGGGTTATGTCACAGATTCTCAAATGGCCCCTCTCAGAAGTGAGGGATCTTGCTGTCAAGTTCACATATAAAGTTGTCAAGAGTCTTCGTTTTCTCTCTGGATTGTGGAAGGAGTTCAGATATACCCTGAGTAGACTTGCATCAGAGAAAAACACTTAGACACAAACAAGAAAACATGCATTCTGGCTAAAGTTTCTAATCTTTTAAAACGTAATCTTGGATTTGGCATATTCTCACATATTCTGTTTGCTGTTGTCATCCAGACCAAAACAAAGATGTTGTCAATTTTGAAGAGACAAGGTATGAACACTAGGAAGCAGAGATATTAGAAGCTATACTGGAATCTGGTTACCACAGGTGGCAGGTGTTGAGGTGGTACATAAACACAGAAGATTCTTGGACCATGAGATATTGTGTAAAACAGACTTTCTGACCCACATCATTTGTTAAATTATCAAGACAAAGGTCTGAAGAAATGGTTCTGTGGTTAAGATTACAGACTTCTTTCATAGAAGATGGTGATCTAGTTCCCAGCATTTGCATGAAGCCTGTTACTTCAGCTCCAGAGAATTTTTAACATCCCCTTCTGGCCTTTTAGGCTACCTGCTCACACATTGTGTTGCACATAACACCTCAAAAGCACACGCACACATAAATAATTTTAAACCCCCCCAAAAGAAAGAATATATGTATATGGTCTGAGACAAGGAAAATTCAGGGCTTATTGGCTATTGTGGCAGGGAGATGCTATTCAGAGCAAACCTTATTTTAGTGGTTTAAATGAGAATGGCCTCTGTGGTGGTTTGAGTATGCCTAGTGCAGGGAGTGGCACTATTTGAAGGTATGGCCTTGTTGGAGTAGATGTGCCACTGTGGGCTTGGGTTTTACTACCCTATCCTAGCTGCCTGGAAGTAAGTCTTAGCAGCCTTCAGATGAAGATGTAGAACTCTCAGCAGGAGGCACAGAACTCCTACACTATGCCTGCCTAGATGCTACCATGTGCCTGCCTTGATGATAATGGACTGAACCTGTGAGCCAGCCCCAATTAAATGTTGCCCTTATAAGAGTTGCCTTTGTCATGGTATCCGTTCGATGTAATGGGAACCCTAATTAAGACAGCCTCCATAGGTTGATAATTTGAATGCTTGGTGCTCCGTGGGTGGAACCTAGGAAGAATTAGGAGGAGTGCCCTTCATGGAAGAGGTGTGTTACTTGGGGTTGAGTTTGAGGTTTCTTTAGCTCAAAACTAATATCCCCAGTTAGTTCTCCCACTCTTTGCTTCTTGCTTGTGGATCGGGATATAAGCCCCCAGCTACTGCTCTAGTGCCATGCTTGCCTATCTGTCACCATGTTTCCTGCTGTGGCAGTCATGGATTTGCCATCTGAAACTTTAAGTCCAAGACAAATTATTTCTTCTATAAGTTGCCTTGGTCACAGTATTGTCTCATAGCAATAAGAAAATAACTAAGACAAAAATCATCATGTTAATCTACCTACAGAAATAACTGATGACTAGATAGACTTTGGTCTTTCAAGACCTTATAGTTATTTTTCCTTCAAAGCAAGGTGTTGAGATCATCTTATTTTCACAAGTTTTTGATTTTGATTGGATATGAATGTGTTCCCACTGTACTGACAAGTCCAGGTATCAAAGGTAGTTTAGCAGAGTACTGGGAAAAGGTCATTGTGCTCCTGATCTGGTTCTCTGGATTGATAGGAAATGGAAAGTTGTTCTCACTCTGAGCAGTTACCTACAGGATATTTCTATGTGCCATGCTTTTCTTTCATAGTACCTTACAAGATATTGAATCTTAAATTAAATACAACCTACCTCAGAAAGGTGCTCCGATGAGTAATGAAGACAAAAGTGTAGCAGGATTTCCAGAAGAATAAATACTCTATAAATATTAAACTTGATTTCTGGGCATTTACTGTTGAAGGCAAATTGCTATCAAAGATTCAGTGACAGTGATACATAAATGAGAATAAAGGAACAAAACAGATGCTTAATTTGAGGAGCTAGATTATGAGTATCTAATGATGAGGAATTTAATGCAAATTAAACTGTCAAATCTACATAGTCAAATTAATAACTAAAATCTGTTTAACAAAATATTAATATTTTAAATGTATCACTGTATTTGAAAACAAAGAGAAAAGACTAGGGTCTCCAGATTACATGAGATTTTAAGTGGGTTCTGGTCTTACGTTATGTCTAGCAATAATACTTACAATAACATAAAAAATCTCTAGCCAAAATTATCTAACATTTTTTCCCCAATGAGTCAGCTCTCCAGAACGGGCAAAAGCATTTTTGGCAGTACCTATTTTACCTTGAAACTTTCTCTCGTAATGTAACCCTATCCTGACCTTGATTGGCTTATCAAATGAGCTCATTCTCAGAGCTGAAGAAGTGTAGTCTATCAGAGAAACAGCATGACAATATGCCAGGACAGCGTTGCACACTGTCTAGAGGGCACCGGGGCATTGCCTGTCCCCTCCCTTCACCTGTGCTTCTCCTGTCGAGCTTAGAGGATAAAGAGGATCTGGGAAGCACTAGAACCTGGATCACTGGTTCCGACAAATCCATATTTGAGACTTAGTGCTGCCGCTTTCTGTGTAACTGAACTTTCAGACTAGTTAAAATTGTATTTTTCTCATTTGCTAAACATTTATTCATTTCTATATTATAAATTGATTGTATGCTAGCATTTAAACATACAGGAGTAGAGCCTAGCTAACGGGCCTTCGGGTCATAGTATTCAATAAATGGTCTTCATCTTTCTTTAGTGTGAGAAAAGGAATGGGGGATAAGCACATTGATCATATATGTCACATGTTATTGACTGATCAATCCCAATGAGTCATTGCTTATCAAAGCTAGTAGCCTTAGCTGAGTAGGGAGCTCCAGAATGCCTGCAACAGTGGGGTTCGCTTCCACCAGAGAAAGTGCATCAGCAGTGGTGGTTTTGAATGTTAAGAGCCTAGTGAAACCTCAGTGAATTTCAGTGTTTGCATGGGAAAATTTCAAACATAACTAAAATGCTGGATGATGAAAATTCTTCAACTATATTAGTTATTATCTCTCACTAAAATTTGTAGAAGAATCAGAAACCTGAAATGTTGTGTTTGATTTTTAGATTAAGCATCATATTCTTGCTACTTTTGATTTTGTAAGTTGATGCGTATATCCTAAAATTTCCATGGTATGACAAGAGTAAACTTGGGGAAAGGTATAGTGATTCTTCTTAACCAAAATATGTGTCAAACATGCTCACGATATCTGGGTTTCATTTAATAACATCACATTGCATCAACTTAACCTCAGTGGAGCCTGGGAGTAGAGTTGTACCTCTGGGATACAAAATTAACTGTAGAAAACAACTACATTGCATATATGTCTACCATCTCACAAATAGAATTTGCCTTAACTTTTACTGGTTAAATCCTTAAGTGTCAATGTAGTTTAACCTTATTGAATCAACATATTGTAAATAATTATTTAGAACATCACTGAGAGACCAAATGACTAACAACAACTGCAATAAACAAACAAATGGTCAAACAAGTAAGACATACTGCAACAAGAACAATCTATGAGGGGAAAAAAGGTAATCTAATAATTAGGAAGAACTTTCAAGGAGAAACCGAAATGTAATGTTAAGTAGGAGATGGGTAGATGGATCTGATATGGAAAGGGAGAATAATGCGACCAACTCCATCTTACTTATTTCTTTTAGGAAAACCCTCTGTTGAGGAATGGAATGAGAACAGAGACCTGAAAGAACCACATAGATCAAAATGGAAAATGGCAGCAGACGGTGGCTACAAACCTCCACAGTGGAAGTAAAGGGATAACAAATAACATTAATTTGTATTTATTTTTTTTTAAATAGGTTTTCATGTTCTTTTTATCAAGAAAAAAATATTTATATATTATTTGTGATATGAATTTTATAAGGCAACTAGTATAAACTTTTATAACAGTTATATAATAGTTTATAATTAGAAAAGGGTAGACTTGGAGCGTTCAGAATTTGATAGTGGACACATAAACAGCAAGAAGCATATCTAGGTGAATGTTTATTGCTGGAACACTTTGCTCTTTCTCTATTGAGGCAATGATAGGGAGATTTGAAATTTCCAAAGTGAAATAATATCATTCAGATAGGGAAAGAGTGGCAGAGAACTGAACATTTTACTGAGGATTTAATATTTGAATGAATAGAAACATCTTTCTTTCCAGTTTTTTTCTCTAGGAATAATGGCTAAAGATTTTATCTAATTTATTTGTTTTAGTGTTCCGAAGACTTTTCCTTCTTATGCTCATCAATTTTATAGATATAATATTGCTCAAAATATATCAGTTAAATATGTAGATGAGTTGACTTGGTTCTAAGATATAGAACCTCACCACCTACTGCTTCCTAGGACTTAAAGTTCCATAATTAGACATGCATACGACTTTCTGCTGGAACACAAACACTCATCAACTCCCATTTACAGTAATTGTACCTTTTTGTGAATGACTTTGTCATTTGTTTCCAGGAAACTGCTTTCTATCTCTGCAAGGAGCATCCTGATAATGAAGTGGGGACACAATGTTGGTGAGAGATTGTCAGGACGAAAAAGAAGAGGCTGGATGACCAAGACTTTGCTTTTCTGCCTAGACAGTATTCTGTGATATCATTTTACAAAAGGACATTGTCAGAGAACACACTTCTAGTTAATGGCATTACATTTGTAAGTTCAATAAGATTGATATTTTTCAAGCAGTCAGTTACACAAAAGTGTACATGCTGTATGGACCCAAGGGTCAGTAATTACACCTGCTGCTTGTACTGTGTTATGCTTCCTTCACATGAGTGGTATCCCTTTGTTTATGCCACATGAGTAGTGTCACTTCCCCTGATATCCTAAGTAGAGCTATTTGTACCATGAAGCATAAAGGTAATTCTTGTTCCAATTCATTTTGCAGACTTGACAGTGACATCAAAGATCAAGAAGTCTGTAAGCAATGCCAGTGCTCATTTGTTTAAATGTCAAACCCAAACCTTTCCAACTTTCAGGAAATATGTCAGTAGTGTAGGAGCTTCAATTCCCCCAGAGGAGATTTCAATGTTATTCAGATGTAATTCATTCCCTGGGGAAATAGCTGCCAGTGTCTACGGAGTAGAATTCCTTGGGTAAATCTTTCTTTTAAGCTGAATGGAAGTGTTTCAAGACTCAAGACTGTGGACAATTCTGTCTTCATTGACACTATGAAGTAGTAGCCTCAGTGATGTTTCTATTCCCCTAACCAGAATATATATATATATATATATATATATATATATATATATATATATAATGTTATCAGGGCGCAAAGACTCTGCAACACAGGGTCTATGCACAGCAAACAGGAATACCATCAAAAAAGAACACATTTCTCACAAAGATTAAGCCTGAAATAAAACTAGGAAGGAAAAGGATAAGGTTTATAACCATTTCCTATAAAAACAAGAAAAAAAAAACAAAAAAACCACTTTTCTTGAATTTAAAAGAAGTAATATCTCTTCCTAGACAGCTGAGTTGTTGTTGTTGTTGTTGTTGTTGTTGTTGTTGTTGCTTTTGGTGAGGTGAATCACAGTGGTACTTTGCTGGCAGTGTACATAGATGCAGAGGAGAAAAGAAAGCTTTTTGCAGACAACCCAGAACAGAGAATCCATTGTCTACCTGCTTTCTAGCTTTAGAGTAGAATTACAGTTGAGAATTCTGGATCTGAGGTTAGAAAAAAAAATGAGGCTGGATATGAATCATGCCCTCTAATAAGCTTTTCTTGTTTTTTTTTTCTTTCAGTGTAGTTTATTTTAAGATTTAAGCAAGAGAGCATATGTCAAGTGGTCTTGCAAAAGTAGATACTCAGTGCATGTTCAATTTCTACCGCTCACTTAGCAGTAAGTATGTGCCACATGCAGGAAGTGCTGCTGTGCTCAGTGCTCTGGGTATAGCTCGTGACTCTATAGATGGCAAAGCAGAAACCAGAAGATAAACCATTAAAGGACTTACTCTTCTAACAAAAGGCTGAATCATATCCATTCATATGTCCCTTTACTTTCATTGTATCCTAAGAAGATTGTCTTTATTTTTATTCTTAAAAAAATCAAAAAGTAAAATATCCTAAAATAATATAGAACAAGCTAAAGTTCTTGGAGGTTTCTAGTCTCATGACTTATATTCTCCCTGATGAGTTCCTCTCAGTCAGGAACTGTCTGCTTATCTACACTGTGTATTAGAAGAGAAGGGAAAAGCTAGGTTGCTATTGATAGCCTGGAGAGATCCTTACTGTCCTTCACTGCAGTTACAACCTTTATTTTTTACTTCCCAGCTTCCCAGCCTATTTCGTTTCACTCACCTCTCAGCCTTTTTATTGGGGAGTTAGCACTGTCTCCAAGCTGCCTGCCTCCTCCTGTCATTTTCAACAGACTTCCTCCACACTGCCCTCTGCATTCTAAAAGCCTCCTATTCTCCATTCATCAAGGTACATGCTCTTTCCATTCACAATTTAAGTCGGAGCTCTCTGGGGAAGCTCCTTGTCTTGAAAGCGATTCCCGTCCTGTCCTAATAAATCCATCACTGCAGTCCCCATAGTTTGCTTATCCCTCACTTCATCCCTCAGACATGGTGGTGGGGAGAATAGTAATGAGCACACAAGAGAACCTTCTCACGGACCAAGACAGACTTTGACATTAAGCTTAATATCATTGTAAGAAAAAGAATCAGTTGGTACAAATATTTTCTGAAACTGGTAACAACCACTCCTCCAGGGGTATGCATTGGTTGAATGAATGAATGTATGCATGCATGCATGAATGAATGTTTGAATGGACGGTGAGAGTGAGCTCCGGGGTACTTTTTAGGATGCTCCTCCTTCCTTCTGCTGCTCCAGGCACCGCTTCTGTTTAATTCTGCTTTTGTGATTGAGCGCGCTCCTCTGTCTGCCTGTGCCTCCACTCTGCCCCTTCATTACCACTTCTTGACCCGAGCCTAAGGCTCCTTGCTAAAGGACATGCCACCGAGCTCCCGAAGGCCTTATGACTTCATCAGTTTCTGCGGGTGCAAGCCCTCCCCAGTAAACCCACCCAACCTGCACAAAAGCATTACAGATTCCCCTACACTCAGCAAATCCACCTGGAGGTCCTTGTCCCTCTCCTTGCGCTTGTATTCTAGGTTCTCAAACAGAAACAGTTTCCCTCTTTTCCCTGCAGACAAACAGAATAATCATTCTAGAGATTCCCTCCTAGTTTGTAAAATCAGAAAACTTAAAAAAAAAATTAAAAACCTCACCCACGAGAAGCGACCTCTTTGTTTGCACCCCAGGAGAAGGGAGGGGTCTCCCAGCCTTGCAGCCTGGACAGAGTGGAGGTGACAACCTTTCTGGAGGGCTGCCTGAGACCAGACTCACCCAGCACGTTCCCGATGAGAGCCACCACGAACACGATGATATACCCTGCGATCAGGACCCACTCATATTCTTTCGGGTGTAGGTATTCCCTCCACAGGTACCGTAGGAATTCCTCGTCGTCATAGTCCGTGGGGTTTAAAAACGGCTCTTGAGTTTCATTCAGCTCCGAGGCAGATGACCAGTTGCGACGAGGGAGGGAATCCTCCAATTTGATGCTGGACATCACGGACTGGTCAGGTTCGGCTCAGTGCTGCAAGCTTGTCTCCGCCTGCCCCATGAGCACCGGGGATCCGCGGTGGGAAAGGCTGCGCCGCCGCTGCCGCGACTAGGGGCTCTGGAGCCGGGAATGACGTGAAAAGTTCCTGAGCCAATGCCTCCAGAGCCCTGCGCCCCGGCAACTTCGGGCTGCCGCTTCAGTGTCTTTGCAGGGGATTTGCACCAGGAGAAGCTGCTGAAGAGCTAGGGAAATGGCAGGGGAGGTTGCAGCAATGATTCTGGAGCAGAGATTCTCCTTGACCTCAGCTCAATCATTCGTCATTCCAGCACTTAGCTTGCAGCCCACAGCCTTCCCCAGAGCTGAGGGACAGAGAGATGAAGCTGGAAAATAAAAGTGGAGCAGGAAAGGAGGGAGTAAAGGCAATTACCTAAACCTGTTTCTTTGTGGATCACATGTCCTTTTTCCATCACTTGCCTTCTGTTTTACATGCAATTTCTATGCTATACTGGCATGCATAAGCCTGTGGAAGTGGCAGGAAGGTCAATGCATGGTTAACAGAAGATCCACTTCTTCATTTGTCTTTATGCATATGTAAAAGTAATCATCAGCCACTCTAGCCTCAGACAGGCCTATGCAAAAGTCATTCCATCCAAATATTTTAATATTTAATATAGCATCGCAGTATTTATCATGTGCCAAGTTGGCAATGGTTGAATTGTTAAGGCATTGCCTGCCACGCCACTCCTTATCAAAAACGAGGAGAGGATCATTTTTAATCGAAGACTGTATTTAATAGGGATTTGCACTTTTATGGGCAAATGTAACAAAACTCAGCTGAACCTACTTTTCTAAGTGCATATAGTATTAAACTAACTCCTAATGACTTGTTACAGTAATAGATTAATTAATGCATCTCTCAACCTGCACCAGAGGACAGTCTGTTTGCAGTAGATGGTGATTAACATGGAGACCCAGAACTGGCCAAGATGCAGAGAATACGAGGCTGCATGATGTTTAGCCCTAAAAGGAACACATTGTACTACAGGCCCTCCTCCTACAGCTCAGGAATCATTTTGGGAAGAGGGGTCTGAAAAAGCCTAAGAGTGAAGCAATCAATGATTGCAAAGAATCAGTGTCTTATGGACACAGTAGGGAAGCTGCACATATGAACTCACAGTGGTTGAGGCAGCATGTTCAGGACCTGTGCAAGTCTATGCCAGAACAAACCTCAGCATGCAGAGGGCAGCTGGATACAAAGTACTCATCCTAGTTCCTGATGTATTGGCAATTGTTAGCTCCTGGGAGAGTCGTGTTTTGTTTTGTTTTGTTTTGTTTTGTTTTGTTTTGTTTTTTCTAAGCTTATATCCTCTGGTTAAATCTCCTACCCTCCAGTGATGGTCCCTGCATCTAAGAATATCTGAGCTCAAATTAGCCTTGATGGAATAAAAATGTTACAGGAACACAAAGTTGAGTAGGTAGGGAAGGTAAGGTTGATCTTAGAAAGGTTGGGAAAGGGAGTAGATGGATCAACATAAGTACAAAATTCTCAAGGAACTAATAAAGCAATGATGTGTTCATGTATAAATTTAATTTTGTTGGAGTCTTAAGATCATTTAAATGCTAATGTTATCATTCAAAAGATCCTCCATTCCTCCAGAACTATTGTACCCTGTGAAAGAGGGGTGAGGGAGCAGGCCTTCTATGGACTTCCCTCAAATCCACTGATACAAATCTGGAACACGTTGAAAGCTGGTGTCTTTCTGTGACTTATAAATATTTAATCTTTTTCTCCCTATACTATTCATTTCAACTGTGAAGGCTTGTTGCACCTTTGATTGGATTTATACTTGTTAGTGTCTGGAGATTCCTTGCTATTGGTGATCTATAAAAATGGGCTCCATCTGCTATTTTTGAGTCATTGTCACTAGCTGCCATTGTACGGCATCTAACCTGTCTACACTTTGTCTTCCTTTTCCAAGTCTCCTCCTGTGATTAATCATGCCCGTGTGTTACAGTTGTCGGGGGAAGAAATGAGAATATCTTTACAACGTTACTCCAATGTCAGCCTTTGGTTGTAACAAGCCTAGATTTATCTCCAGCCTACGAACATTCCATTTCCGCTTCTCTGTGTTTTATCAAACACTTTCCTTAAAGTCTGTGGTACTCTAGTGCTGTAAAAATTCCACTGAAACATCCCACTTATAAGATGCTTTCCATTTCTATGAACACAGAAGGGATAATGAATCTTTCTTACCGACTGGACGCTATTTTGTTTTATACCTGTTAACATCTTTTATAATTTTTTCAGGTAAACATTCACTTTGAAATCTTTTTGCTACATATAAGGAAAGGTATCAAGACAGTTTCAGGTCACAATGTTATTTCTGATCTTAAAATTGCCACATTAAATCCTCTAAATTAGTTAATATTTTTAAAGCAATACCTTCTCTTTGAAAGTAATCCAAATCTATGTGTAAAATAAAATTTTAAAGTGTATTATCTTATTGCTTTTGATCTAAAACTGTGTAAACTATGATTTCCAGCACAAATGTTATTTGCTATACATATGTTTGCATTAATGCTTTCCATAAAAGTAAAATATATCTTTTAATATTCTGAATAGTTTTATTAGACACCTTTGACCCTCCTAGTAATTTGAATACATTAAAAATTAGTGACAGTGAGTAAAATAAGTCACAGAACCAGCTTTTTATTATTTCTTAATGGTTTTACATAGCTTTCTTAATGACATCAAAAAATGTTTTCTGTGCCACTTGCTATTTTTTATTTCTAGTATGAAATCATTTTATCATCCTTTTCTAGGCCTACCACAATTTTGTGGATCCATTTCAGTAAATGATTCTGAGTATTTGTCCTCTTTCCAATAGTTTATCTAGAAATTAAGGCCATGAATAGAAGTAAGGTTACCCTCAATAATCAGTCTATCCTCTAGTGAATGAACAATGTGTAGATTTTCAAATCTCTGCATTATTGGGGTACGAAAAAGGCACATCATACCATGGGGTCATGAAGGAACACATTTGTCAGCAAGCAGAAACCCAGGGTGGATTGCTTTGTTCCTGGAACATCCCTTCACCTGGCTCCTTAAACACAAAAAGGAGATCACCTAGTCACTAAAGTGGGTGGTTTTCAAGCAGAGGAAATTGGAAAACCAGAAGCCAAAAGGTGAAAGGAAGCAAGACAGACTTTGAAATCTTTGCTGGGAAGAGTATAGAGATTGTCTTGGGAAGACAAAAAGGAGGGACCAGCAAAGCTCTGCTGAGGGGAAGAGGGATCTGACTAGAGTTGGGTGATACTTGAAAGTATGAGTATGAATGTAGAATTCTACTATGAGATAGTAAGATGGCCGAAGTTTATTTCTTGAGTTTAACTGTACATTAAGACTGCTTTTAAACAGGTCTGGGCCTGAGCACAGAGCAAATCCCAGGCAGCAGCTCTGTATCCAACCTCACAAAACCCAGAAGATGAGAGCTTCCCAGGAGCTCTAACCCGGACAGTATCTCAGGTAAAATTGAATCGCCCATGACGTCTGCTGTTAGAAGGTCTAATCCAGATGCTGGCCTCCGAACTTATACTACTCAGACCTTTGACGGGCCATTGACAAGAACATCAAACAGCTAGAGATTGACATCACTAATCTGAAGAAATCCCTCGTTTTGCTGTCTGAAGAGACCTCCAAAAATTGTAAAAGATTTTATTGGACTTGATTTATTCTTTTACAATAGAAAAGACTGTGTACAGCTCTTGATTGTGTACAACCCTTTAAGAAGAATATTGCTTTTACATAGACAAGACAGGGATGGTTAAAGAGAGTATGAAAAAGGTCAGAGAAGGCCCTGAGAAAAGACAGAGAGAAAGATGAGAGCTGGTACAAGAATTGGTTTTCGACCTCTCCATGGTTGTCAACCCTACTTCCTCCCATCTTGGGACAATTAACTGGGTTATTTTTGCTTACTTCTTTTGGTCCCTGGGCCTTAAATAGGCTGACTAACTTTGTGAAACAACAGATAAATAATTTGGTATCAAAATCTATTCAGATACATTATCATAAGTTAGCTATGGAGGATCACGAGACTCAAGATGAGATTGTTATTCTATCCAGGGTGTTCCCAAAACCCATCTCCACCCAACCTAAAAGAGGGGACTTCTACCCCCTAGACCAAGCAGAGAGGGGCCACCCAGAACCCCCTCTGACTGGCAATCTGAATTCTTGCTTAGGCTTCGAGGCTAAGCACTGCAAGGGAATATAAATAAAAGTTAAAAATATCTCTCTGCGTTCCCTGAGGGACAAGCCTGACTGCAAAGGGGTTGATGTCAACAGTATCCCCTTTCCAGGAAAAAGACATCAGGATGGGTATGGCCCTCATGCCTCACTGGACAACGACAGGGGGACCGGAGCCATTACAAGGTCCCCTTCAATTACTGGAGGTCAGGCTTCTATCCCCACCTTCACAAGATTAGAATCGTCACATCCCTTCTATACTTAGAGAAGGGAGGAGATGTCAGGGGCAGCCCTGCTTATACACTGTAGGCCTAAAATCAGCCATAGGCCTAAAATCAGCAATAGGCCTGTCATACATGCATACTAACACCAAGTCTTGGGTCTCTGTGGAAAAACATTGAAACAGATGGCTATAAACTATTGTAAACAGGCAGCTTTTGTGGAAATTTACCAGCCTGAGTAGTCATAGACCTTGTAAATAGGTAGCCTGGGCAGATAATACCAACTTAGATAAGGACAAGTGAATCACAGGCAGAGTCATAATGACCTGTCCCCTGAACCTTCACCCAGCCAATACCCTGTTCTGAAAGATATCTGTACACCCCCTGAACACCCACGCTCTGGTGTCATCCCCTTCCCCAAGTCCTAACTTTTTGTGTTTATAACCCCTCTGTGAATAAGTAAAAATTATGATTTGATTTAAAACAAAACATAACAAAACAAAACAAAACAAAACAAAAACAACATATAAAAGACTGCTTTTCAGACATCTAGTGACTACATATTTATGCCATACAGGATGGTATGTCAGTAAATATATACAAAATGTAATGATCAAATCTTGATGATTAGCATATTCATTGCCTAAAACCTATAATTTCTTTGTGGTAAGTATATTTAAAACCAATTCTTTTAAATGCTATGAAATAAACAGGTATTTCTTGGTACATGCTAGCCAATCTCTTCCCACTCTTTCCTACCTCTACTCTTTAAAGTCTGTGAAACCACTGTTCTGTTTTCTGTTTCTATGAAATGAGATTTTCGAGAACAGAAGCCAAGACATAGCCTGTGTTTGTCTCCTTGCTACTTGAAGTTGTTTGCCTCCCTTCTCTGTTGGAATGAGACAGACCACTGTCAGTAATGACATCACTGGCAGTGTGCATGACATCACTGAGAGCTTATATATACCTACTGAGTGCTGACATCTCTAGATCTCAAGCATACATTTTCTTACAACAAACCGATGAGCTAAATCTTTCTGAAAAGTTCTGAGTTATTGGGCTCTGGAAGTCTATGAAAGAGGAGATGAGTGCTGTTGATCAGCTCTTCCATTGAGAGTCTACTGCAAAAGAGTAACTTCAGACATGAGAAGACTCAGCCGTAAATAGTGAAGGTCACTTACCATAATTTATTGTGACACGTGCCCTCTCTACCTCTATCTTTCTATTCTCTGCTATTGCCTTTTTAAAAAAATTAATCTATTTTGGTTATTATATAGTCATATTTTTTTTCAAATAGATGACTATTCAAACTCTTATACTTTTGAGTATTACCCAACTCCAATTAGTCTCCACAGCCATAGCCATAAACTCTTTGCCAATAGCAGAGCTTTACTATGTATTAAAGAATACATTCATACCCTCACTAACACACACACACACACACACACACACACACACTCCATCAAGTTCCTATCCAAATTCCATGACTTTCTGTTCTATTTTCACCTTTGCATTTTGGTTTAACTAGGGGCATTGATACAAGTAAAAATACGTAGCTATCCACTGAAGTGTGAGCCCCTCACCATCGCAGAAGACAGTGCCCTTTCTCCCAGCAGCACTCAATTCCTATTAGCTCCACTGGGTTCAGTGGGGTCCCATACTCTCCTCTCCTACCTTTGACTCAATGTTTTGATGATGTTCATCTTGTACAAATCCTATGCAGCCTGTCATGAGTTCATAAGTGCCATGGCCAGGTCGTGTTCAAAAGACAACATCTCATAATTTTCCTCTCTACCTCTAACTTTCTTTCTTTTATCTTTTTCTACCCCCTTCCATTATGTTAATTGAGTCTTGGAGGGGACGATATGGGTGTCCCAAGTATGGCTGAGCACATAACAGTCACATGTCCTCAGTGTTTGGACTATGAGTTTCTGTTAATTGCAGATAACAGCAAATAGAAGCTTCTTTGGTAAAGGTTGCTTTGCTGGTAAAGACTGTACCAGTCTATGGTTATTAATATTAAGATATTGTGGATACAGTTTGACAACAAATCCATCTAGGAAAATGGAAGTAGTGAATTTACTAGTAGTGTCTATGGCTTCCCCAGCCATGGTTTGGGGGCCTCTGACCAGGTTTACAGCATTAGGTTTAACTCACTCTTATAGAGTGGGCCTCCGAGTAACAAGAAATCAGTTGGTTATCTCCTTGACATTCTTGCCACTAATACATCAGTAAGCACATTTGCCTGACAAACTGTTGTTACAAGTTGCAAGGTCCAAAACTGGAAAAGAAGTCTGTTTTTGTTTTTCCCACTGAAGCTTGCATAGCAACGTTAGGCATTACAAAAGCTATGCAGCTTGAAGAAAGCTTCCATTTCATTTTCAAGATGGTCTTTTTTAATTTTGCAGCCAAGTTGTCCCAACCCCTTTGATACTGGCTCATCTCTAAGAAGGCTCTGTGTTCCTTTTTGCCTCTTATTCTGCATTGTAAAATAGTTTGACATAAATATTTCACTACATCTCTAGCTTGTGTTGAGCTGATGTGGACATTTTATCTGTTTTATCAAGCTTTGTTGCAAAAAAGCATACAGGGGCATATGAGAAATTTCATTCAGTAGAGCAAAGACATTGGGGTATAGATATACCTAAGAAGGTTTGAATTCATAAGTAGAAGAGACATCTAGTCCTCCAAAATGATGCCAAGAAGGCCATCTGGAGGAAGCATGTGTGCCATATTCTGCTTCTGAATGTGTGTGAGGCAGCTGGTGCCAGATGGAGGTTCATGATTGCATAGGCCAAAGCTGTGCCAGCAACTTTATGTATATTCACAAAATTGACCTTCATGACTCAAATTGAGAGGAGCGTGGTGTTATATGCATAGTATATTTAAATACACAGTTCGGAGTGCTGAGTTGATGGGATTGGGAAGAATTAGAAGATATAGCCTTTTTGGAGAAGGTGTGCCACTGAGAAGGGCTTCAAGGTTTCAAAAGCCCATGCAATTCAGGTGAGCCTTCTCTGCCTCACGCTTGTGGATCAAGATGTAAACTCTCAGCTACCACCCTATGATCCCTGAAATGATGGTCATAATCTCCCCCAACAAACTCTTCTGTAAGTTTCCTGGTCATGGTGCCTTATCATAGCAATAGAAAAGTAACTAATAAAGAAAAGTTTATGAATTATTCAAATTTACACAGAAACTGAGATATGGAAAGTCTGAGTAATTTGTTTAAAGCTAGGATGCAGGAAGGCTTTAGAGTCCTTGACCAGATTTGTAAGGACCAATTCCACTCCACGTTCCATCATTTCAAGTTCTCGTTCCATAGCATAGACAGAAAATAATACTGCACAATTACTTTTCTTATAATAAAAATAAATTCTTAATCTTACTAAAGACAATTACAAGATCATATAATTTTGCATGTTTCAATAGTCTCACATTTTAAATTATTTGTGAATATTAATTTATCTTATTTATGTGCATGGGTGCTTTGCCTGCAAGTAGGTCTGTGCACCAAATGCATGAAATACCCCTGGTCACTTGGGACTGAAGTTGCAGACAGTTATGAGTTTCCACATTGTTGCTGGGAACCGGACCCAGCTTGTCTCCAAGAGTAGCAAGTATTATTAACCCCCGAGCCATTTTTTCTAGCCAGTTTTTAATGGAACTTAAACTGTAGAAACGCAGGGAAATTGTTTAATTCTGCAAGATGATATCTTGCCTAAGTAAAGTCAGTCTACCCTGGATTCTCTAGGACACTTTTTATAACACTGTATGTTTATAATCAAGGATGTTGTCTAATTCACATTTCTTGCTTTTCCAGGCAGCCCTTACCAGTTGTTATTCATTGATCAGGTGTTAGTTTTAATGCAGGTAGAAATTTTTTTTCAAAATGTGAATATTTTATCAAAATTATATACATATCACATTGGTTCATGTGAGCACTAAGGAAATTCCTGTATGTGCAACTGATAATGTCTGTTTCTGGATATAGAGTTGGGAATCTTTTTGTTTGATTTGCCATTCTATGAATTCACTTCCTCTTTGCAGAGCCTTCTTCTCCTGTTATTTTCATTGCACATGGAACTGTCATTTTGACTGCCCTGGCTTTCCAGGAAGTCCCCAGGATCACCCATCTCAGTCCCAGAGTACTAGAATTACAGGCATGTGTCACTGTACTTGGCTGTTTAAGTTGGTGCTGGGGATCCAAACTCATGTTGCTAGGCTTCCATAGCAAGCACTCGGCCCATGATATTATCTCCCCAGCCGGATAATAGTACAACTCCTATTTTATGTAGTAATTCTAAGTGTCTGAAGAGATGGCTCATCTGTCAAGATCATTGGCAGGGGGCCTGAGTTTGATTCCTAAGATCTATATTGTGGCTCATAACCATTTGAAACTCCAATTTCAGGGGATCAGATCTGGACTCAATGGGCACTAGGCATAAGGACAAGACACCTGTTAATTAATTACTCTCTTCATCAAATATATATTTTTTCAAATATTTTCTCACTGTATAGTCATCCTGCTGAACTCTTTATATCACCTGATGTACAATTGATTCACTTTTTAAAAGGTGTGTTTGCTTTTTGTCTCATAATGTTAGAAATCATTGCCTACCATATGGTCATAAATAATTACAGACCTTACATTCTAAACATTTTATAGATTTAGCTCTTAGGATATTGAATCCATTCTGGATCCATTTTGTATACGGTATAGGGATGAATCAAAACTCAGTTGTTTAGATATCAAGTTATTCCAATACCAGTTTATCAAAAAGACTTTGCCTCTCCCACTGAAGGATGTGCGTAACCCTGCTAAAAATCAATTAACCATAGATATATGGTTTAACTTCTGTCATCTCCATGCTAGTCCATGTCCACTCTTATGTCAGTTGCTGCAACCTTTAAAGTATTGTATCTTTGCCACATATTTTTATGATTAGTTAAGTGTGAGTCTACCAGTTTTGATTTCTTTCTAACGTTGTTTTATATACTAATGAGTATATATTTCATATAGTATTTAGGTTCTACTAGTCCATGTCTGAACAATAAAATGTATTTGGAGATTTGGTAGGACTTTTATAGATTATTTTACAGCATAGGGCCATTTTAAGTCTTATCTAGGAACATGGAATTTCTTTCAACTTATTTAAGACTTTTAAAATTAACCTTTATAATATTTTATATTATTTACATTGAAATACAGTTTCATTTGAATTTAGTTCCACAACTCTTATTTTTTAGATGCTATTGTAATTTCCTTATCTTTGTTTTCCTATTTTTCATTTCTAATGTACAGAAATATGTGTTTTTATATTGCTCGTATGTCCTGCATTGTTAAGGGACTCACTAACTACAATATCTGTATGTGTGACTCTTTGTGTGTATGCATGCATGTGTGTGTATGTTCGTGTGTGTGTGCGTGTGTGTGTGTGTGTGTGTGTGTGTGTGTGTGTGTGAGAGAGAGAGAGAGAGAGAGAGAGAGAGAGAGAGAGAGAGAGAGCGAGAGATTAGTGCATCTCCCAGAGATAATTTACTTCTTTCTTTAGAAACATTATAGCTAAAACTCCTGTACAATGTTACTAGTTAGTTGTGAACCTCCCTTTCTAGTCCTGATCTTACTGGGGGCTATTTTCCATCTTTCACAGCACAATATGGTATTGCTGAGGTGGTTTTGTCTCTGTCCTTTGTCATAATGTGGTTTCCTCTTATAATGTTTTGCTGAATTGTTTTTGTTGTTGCTATTGCTAAATCATGAACGTGTCATGCTGTTTTATGTCTATTGAGAAGATCATGCATTCTTTCCTTTTTTTTTGACTAAGTCATGTCACTTGGATTCATTTTGTGTTTGAGCAGTCTTGCCTGCCTTGGATGAATCCCAGTGCTTTATGGCATAGACCTCTTCTAATATCCTGCTGTATTCACTTTGGTTTTATATATGCATTCATAAGAGAGTCTACTCAGTCACTTTCTTCTCATATGTTCAACTGGTTTTGATATCAGCAGAACATTAGTCTTTTAGAATGGTTCTGTGATTTTTATTTTAATTTTACTGAGTGTTTGAATTCCTGAGTATTTGAATTCCTAAGATAACCAAATGGTCAATTGTTTGAAATTTGGTGTTGAAATTTTACTGGGTGTTTGGGAGTTTGAATATAAAACTATCAATTGATAAATTTAAATTTTCAATTGTTCATTTCTGGGTTAACCACTCCAAACTTTGAATCACAGTAATTATGTAATATTGTGAAGAGTATTAGCATAAGAAGAAGAACATACAGCAGTTTGGGAAAGAGCTGTATATTAACTAGGATTACTATAATTAATTGGTTTTATTCGTCATCACAGCATCTTTGAAATCAGTCACAACCTTCCCAGATATATTACAAGAATCTATTTCCAGTAATAATGAATGTGATAAAGATTTTATATTTCAATAATGAATACACACACACACACACACACACAAAGGTGGGGACACAAAATAAGGCCAAAGCTCTTGGTATGTATTAACTTATTTTATCTTTGCAACGCTATAATCAAAGCAGTTTATTTTGATAGTTTTCATGACAATATAGTAAGTGAAATGTGAATAAGTGATGGGAGGCTAAAAGGTTACAAGTAATAGTTACCCCTGTGACACAGTAGTAAATAACAGAAATGAATCATTTTCACTCATATCATATGTTCACATACTATTCAAAAACAATAAGCATTTCCCAAACACCCACTTGGTGAAAGTAAAATAAGAATAGGAATAAATACATCTTCTTCTAATACCACAAAATTAACATTTCTGTTGTTTAAAAAATTAACTTTCTTTAGAGGTTTTTATTTACTGCTTAAATGAATAGTCACTGGCATGGTGCTTGTTGAAAATACCTAACCACCACCCCCGCACACCGCAGCAATGAATAGCATTTAGGCCTTGGAAGTCAGACAAGTATTTTATGAAATAAAACAGCATTCACTTACACAAAACATTTAACATTAATGCTGGACATTTTTCCTGAAAGACAAAACCAAACCCATTATCTGAAGTTTTAGTCTATTAATAAGGATGTGAATTGGGATAAATTTAAAGATCCTTGACTATTCTGTGCTAACCCAGAATACTATTTAAATACAGGTTCAGCTCTTATAAACAACCAAAATACATTTATTTGGAACTGAATGCAGAAAACAAAGAATATGTCTTGAAATTCAGTTAACAAAACTTCAGAAAAATAAAATGAAAAGAAACTCCTTTTTATTGGCAAATAAGCTATGAGTTCGATTTTATTGCTTCAAATACTGTGATGATTATTGTTTCCATTTCTGTTTTAAAAAATTAGTGTTTTGATAGGCGATACCTATATGTAAATCCTATCAGGTTCTGTAACTATGTGAAGTACTATGAACATGCTAAGTGTATTAATTTCTTCATGTGTGCCTTTAATTACTATCATTGGTATTTTACAGTTTTCACTGTATAAATTTTTAATTTTCCTGAAGTAATATGTTGATTTTATGTCATTACAAATGGAATTTTCCTAATTTCAGTCTCTAATAGTATTTTAATTATCACACAGAAATGCAACAGATTCTTGTACATTGACTTTTGTATGCTGCAACTTTACTGAATACAATACCTGATTCAAATTAATTTTTATTTTGCTTAATCATGGAAAGGTATTGGGATTTGTCTCTGCATTATTCATTGCGCACTTCAAAGCAAAGCTTCTCTGACAAGGGCCAAGAGGAATACTAGCTTATAGCTGTATTCACAAACAATTAGAAGGCAGATTGATATCATGTTGACTTAGCAAAAAAAATTCTCCTCCTAGGGCCTATAACCTCCATAGCTATGAGCATTTCATCCAGTTTACATGCCCAATGCTCATCCCCTCCAGTGATGGAGACTCAAATCCAACCAGAAAACAGTAAATTTCCCCCTTTATTGGCCCTTCTTTGATAAAATGTTGTTAACTTCAATATTTGATAAAAATGTTCTCAAATTAATGGATCTAAATATTAGCTAAGAACATCAGGGAAATAATGCAAACTTACCAAATCATCTCAACAATTTTCAACCAGAAGTCCTGAAAGCCAGGTCCGTTTATTTAGGTAGTATACAACATTTTTTTGAATCTAGTACTCTAAATTTGGCAAAGATATGACTAGATATAAATTAGAAACAAAGTTTGGCAAAGCCTCTTAAAAAGGATGTTTAAATTTATTTTTAAACTGCTAATAAATTAGTGTTGTGTTAGAATATCCATAATAATATAAATATTGTTTTACATGCTTCTTTCAAAATGCCTACATTAATAGTTTCACATTTAAATTTCAACTCATTGCTCATCTTCAGAGACTCTGTTTGGCTTTGTTGAGACATTGTTTCTTATCCTCAGTTGCTTTTTATTGGTCAGTCAAAAGAAGAGAACAGAAAGTACAGCTGATATTAATTGAAATAGCAATTTGTCTATCTCCCTCCTTACCCATAGTTCCGAGCAACTGCAGATGTTAGTAATATGTTCAAATTGCATTGCCACAGCTAAAGGATCTCAGTGCAAATTCCTGCTGTGCATTATTAAAGCCTGTTGAGTGTCCACACTGGTCCAAACACTCAGTGCACTGGAGAGGCCTTTTTGGCTTAAGGATGATTACGAGCAGTCTTTCAATTGTCATGTTTTTTCCTCAGGAATAAAAATGTTGAGGTAGAACAGAATAGAATTTGAAGAGATTACATACATAAAAATGATGGAGGATAATCAATTAAATCAGTTGAACTGGTCCCTCTTTCAAGTTCTCCGGCTATAATTACACCAGGATAATCAACCAAATAATAAACTTGCTCCAAGGTTGTTAGTATCATTGTCAATGCTTTGAACCAAAGATGTTCATTTTCTTGACTTCATGATAAGATTTAGATTAACAGCTAACGCATAAAATTAGGAGAAAATAGAATATATCTACATATATCTACCAGAAATAGCCATTTTGCTTTTTTATCATTTAATTTCTCTGTAAAATTGTACAGAAATGAAGTTAGCTTTTCATAGTCATGATTCTTAAAGTCTGGTAGTTCTCACAGGTGTGTAAGCATTTAATAACATGCAATGAAGTCTATCCCCCATTAAAATTTTCATATAAATATGTGTCACATTGTATGATACTTATCCATACACTTCCAAGTTCATAATCTCAACCTAGTCAGATACAGGATTTGAAGCATCTCAGAAAGATAGAATTTTCCTGTAAAAAGAACTCAGAAAAAAACGAAGAAAAATGTCACCACAAATTTTGATGGAGCAGAAGATTGGTTCTTCATTCTTTCCCAGAGGCGAGCTTTCCTATCATCCATCACAAAGGTTCTCCTAGTCATCGGGATCTACACAATATTGTTATAAGCAAGTTTGTAGTAAGTACCTGGGGACAAATGGAGAAGAAAAATTTGTAGCTGACAGCCAATGGATTTAAGGGCAAAGAGTACCTATCCTGTGATTTCTAGTCAGTAATTGATATTCTGGAGTTCAGGTGAGTGCTTCTGAAGAGAAATACTACAGAGATAATGGGTAAAATTATTCTCTTCATCATCTTCAGTGGGACCTTTCATTTTGTAGTTTCAACACTGAGCCATCTTCTGGTTTACCAGAATATATGGTCTATAGTTTTTGCAGTCAGTATTTTACTTTAAGAAGATTGTCATATTCCACTGCACCCCCACATTCAAATATGTACTCTTATTTAAAAATATATATTTTTCTATATACATGTATAGTTCTGTAAAAGAATGTGTGGAAATATATACATATAACAGACTTACACATACACATATACATAAACATATATACATAAACATGCACATATACACATATATAGTGATAGAGCAGAAAGCTGAACAATAAGCAGAATAGTTCTTGAATATTTTATACTTTAAATTAATTTTGTCTTATGCTGTCACGGTGTTGTTGGAAATTGATCCCAGATGACTCTCATGGTGATGACTCTTAAAGTAGTCAAGTACTTTACCACTGAGCTTTGCCCATTCTGTACTATTTTAATAAATATTTTATTAAATATTTGAGAATTTTATACAACATATTTTGATCATACTCATCCTAAATCCTCCCCTTAATTCTTCCAAGATCCATTCTCATTTCCTTAACCTTCCCAATTTGCATCTTTTTTCTTTTAATTTAATAAACCATCAACTCCAATTGTTCTGTCAATATACTCTGGGTGTAGTGTCATTCACTGGAGTGTGGTCTACCTACCAAGAGCCACACCTTTAGAGAAAACTGACTCTGCCTTTGCCAGAGGCAGTATGAACTATCCACAACTCCTCAGATGGGGTGCCCATGAGCCCCCTTCTCACTCCATGCTAGAATGGTGACTGTTTTAGTTTTATTCAGGACTTACGCAGGCGACTGCAGGTGCTCTGAGTGCACTAGGGCTGCCATGTTCTGAAGACACTGTTTGGCTCTAATTCTCTCCAGTCTCTGTCTCTTACAATCTTTCTTCTCCTTCTGTAGCGGTGCCTGAGCCCTGGGAAGAGGTGATATAAACGTCCCACTTATGACTGTGATCTTCACAGTTGCATACTGTGTACTTTAACCAGTTCTGAATTTCCGTGTTAACCACCATTAACTACATAGGGAGAGTTCCCTGATGAGGCCTGAGACCTGCACTAATCTACCACTGAAATCATTCCTGTAATGTTGGAGGATTTTGATGCTTTAAATACAATTATTGCAAAGCTTAGTTTATCTTCACTGTTAGAAAAAAATGTCTTGTTTGCATTAAAAAAGAATGATTTCCAAAAAAGATTTCTACCAGTCCCACTCTTGCAAACTCCAATTACCCACTGAACTTTCTATGATGATTTCAGGAAAACCTCCTGACCAGAGTCAATCGACTTACTCCCAGAGCAGGTGCAATGCAAGTCACTCCTTCCTGCATATAACTACTGCATATAATTGTGTATTACTACCTTTAAGTGCTGAATTTGAAGAGATGCTCTATCAGGAGAAGGTGACATCAGATTCACTGGACAGAGCATCAAAGCGAGCCACCATAAGAGCACAACTAGCTGATCCATCCCTACATTAGTCTTAGTCTGGCCTCTTGCTAGCAAATATACATTAGTGTGGTAGTCTAAAACTACAACAACACCTACTTTATAAAGTTGGTGTGAATTACACGTAAAGCACTTAAGATTACCTCATCTATGATAATAAATATGTCCGTTAGTAACTATATATGTGTATGTGCATGTGTAGATTTATGATATTCTTTCTAAATGGTGTTGATATAGTGTCCTGCTGCACATTAGCTAAAAAGGAGAGGTGGTATGATACTGTTTATTTTAACCAAGCATATACTTTTTTTGTCAAAAAGCATAAATTTATTTATACTCCATTCTTTTACTGAAATATTAATATATAGATCAACTATAAATATGATAACACCATAACAACACCATTCATATACTTATAGTCAAAATAACAAAACAAGTATTTTTAACAGTTTACATGGGAAAAAAACTATGTAATCATTTTAAATATTCTCTAAGCTATTGTTCCTCAAGTTTTCTATGCATCTGAAAAATCTGGGCAATTTTTTAAGTTCCAAAGTGAAGAAAAATCCCAACCCAATTAACTCTGAGAAAACACTGGTAGTTTATAAAGATCCCCTGGTTATTTCAGAACACCGCAGAATTTGAACCTCTGCTCTAAACCCTCCTTATCTCATATGTGGCACATACCTCCAAAGCATTGGAGCCACAGGAGAGCTTACTGGTAATGCAGAAAAATGAGCCCCACTCTAGATTAGCAAATCGGAGTCTACCTTATCAGTGGGATCCCTGGGTAATTCATACTCATGTCAGAGCTTGAATCACATTGTCTGACATCTGAAAGATAAATAAAATCCCTAATCAGAATAACATATAGAAACAAATTCTGGCAAACATGCTGGCATCAAAAATGGCTGCATTACTGTCTGAAGAAGAAAAGAAAAACTTGGAGGTTTATTTTCATCCTTTGCTCTAAACTTATATTCTGATTTTATTATTCAAATACCAGTTACTTTGTCTGCAATGTTAATGTCCAGTCCTCTTTTCAATAAAGTATCTTCCATTTTCCTAAATCCATTTAGCATTTTTAACCTTGAATTGTTAAGCTTTTTTTAATAGATCCATGTTTTGCGAATTAGTGTCTGCAAACTGTTTTCTTTATAGCAATATAAATTTTATTACAAGATGGCATTTATGCCATCAGATGAATAAATTATTACTGTTATACTAATGCCAAGTTTTCAAGTTCTTTTGTCATAGTTGAAACTGTTAAAAATGCCACGCAAATCTTGTCACTATTCTCTGCCTTTGAACAGTAATTAGTTCTATAATAATTTGTGAAATACCTATTATGCACCAAAAGTTATACCGATGTTTTTTACAAAGGCTCATTTCCAAAGCTATGTATCACTCAAGTAGGAGGAACCCATTGGCAAAGTTTTTCTAAATGACCAGGTCACCAAACTACTTTCTACATACCTATGTTTAGATCCATAGATTTGTATTATGACCAATGTTGGTCAGCGAAGCTTCTTAACACAGTAGATGGTGGCTAATGCAGAGACATAGTACTGTTCATGTGTTGAGAAAAAAAATGTGACTGTGAGCTCAGCCATATTGGGATATCGGTGTAAACATCCTCCCACAGAACTTAGGGAACATTAAGGAGCCAGACTGGAAAAATGTAAGAGACAAAAGATCAGGAGGACTGCTCTGAAATGGTGTCCCCAGCATGTCATAGCATTTACATAAATGAACTATGCATACATACAAGCATTCATGCATTCATGCACACATACATACATGCATACATACATACACACAGTATCTGTGGTCTACTATATGAGACCTTCACAAAGTAAGAAAGTTAAAAATTCCAGAATGTAGCAGAAAGGAGTTCCCAAAGTCTCAGTCTTAGCCAATTTGCTATAAGGGACGAGGAAAACACTTTTCTTTAACAAAGTGGGCACTGATAGGTCTCTACGTACTAGCAGATGATCCCGTGACAGTGGATGTTAGTGCAGCACCAACTGGATTCTGCGGTTAAAAGCAAGCAAACAAAAACAAATAGTTGAAATGTGAAATTCAGTGGCTAGGAGATGTGATGGGTATTTCTGGGAGAAGGTGGAGGGCGAAAGGATGGGGTAAATATGATCAAATACATTGTATTCATGTATGAAATAATCTGATAATAAAAGATTCTGTGCCAGTAGATAGATGTCACTATAAAAGTATTTGTTCCTGAAAAATGTACAACACCAAACTAGCTTTGGAAAGAGATTGCTTCAAAGTGGAAAAATGTATCAGGTCCAGAAACAAATGATCAGATTACCAATTAGGTATTTATCGTGATAGCTTATGTGTGTAAGGTTTATGAGAGAAGACCACTTGAGCGCACTGAGGTGAAATAACGAAGCTTTCTGCAGGCATGGACTGCCCAGCTGACTCTGAAAGAAGGCAGGGCAGCAGCACCAAAGGGGAGTTTGGTTTTCCGTAGTATGGTTTAAGCTGGGTATAGCATACTAAGGGGAAACGGAATTATTACATAGAAACTTTAATAAACAGAACTTTTTAAGAGAGGACTATTGGTCATTAACATAATGAGAAGCTTTGGGGGTTAAGATAACAGGGTTCAATGGTCTTGGGTCAGATTTCTGAGATGTTCAGAAAGTGCAGGCTTCCTACCCACCAGGAACGGCTCTCCCTTGGCCAGAGATTTGGGCCAGTCTAACAATATAAATATAAAGACATAAAGTATATTAGCAATAAAATCAAGTCAAGTCTACAGGATAAATGGTTTAAAGAATATGAAGCATGGGGGAGGCAAAGTATATTCTGGAGACTTTTCTTTGGTGTGATATAATAAGGTATGAGGCTAAAATAAATAAGTTGTAATTCAGACAGGGAGAATATCTGGTAAGTTTAATTCTTTCATGTTTCCCTTATGACCCAAGAAGATAGTGATACATACCAACGCAGTGCTTGTCTGGACAAAATGCTCAACATCACTGGTATGCACAGATGATGAGCAGCTCCTCTCATTGGGAAATTGATGGAGAGTCTCCTGAGCCTAAAAACTTGTGGGCTATAAACATTTACAGAGCACTGGGGAGAAAATGAGTTTGTAAATGACATTGAGGAAGTGCTGCAGTGGAGATGAGGCAGGACTGGATTGAGTAGCATGTTTTGTAACAGTTTCCTAGGACATTACAACCTTCCATCTTACACACAAGCTTTTTAAGACTTATGGTATAATTTTTATTTTAAAAAAAGATAAAAACAAAAGGCTATTCTAAGGAGGAAGCTATAGAAGACACAGGATGTTCAAAGAGTGATAAAACATCAGGATGTTCTAAGAAGTAAATCATTTATCCTGCAGAGGAAGCTCAGGAAATAAAGAACTAATTTCCTTCAGGAATTCCCCGAAACTGACCAGGTACATTAGACGCCCCCCCCCCCCCCCCCCCGCAAGCTTATATAAGTTGTAAGGACTGCTGAGAGATACTCTCGAACAAGCTAAATTTCCTAGAAGAAGCAGAGACTAGCAGAGCTGTCTGGAACAGGCTCAGAGCAAATGAGCTACCCACCAAGGACACTATCCAACCTGTGCCCTACCTGCAGGGTATGCAGGGCCCTGTAGGTTTCCAGCTTTTAAGAAATGTCACCTACACTCAAGCAGGCTTTGGTGATGATGTCTTTGGATTATTTCTTGCTTCTGTCAAGTAACTCCTCACCAGCATTTCTGTAAATAACTCAAATAAAATACATTGCCTCAACAAGTTGGGCTTAGGTGCTGTGCTTGTTTTTGTCAACTTGATACAGCTAGTGTCTCCTAGGAAGAGGAACTTCAACTGGGAAAAGGCCTCCATCAGATTGGCCTATAGGCAAGTCTGTGGGGGCATTTCATTGAGTAATGTTTAATGTGAGAGGAGCCAGCTCACAGTAAATGGTGCCGAGTCTGTGAAGGTGGTGCTAGGTTGTGAAAGAAATTAGCCATGGAGAGTAAGCCAGTGAGCATCAGTCCTCCATGCTCTCTGCTTCCATTTCTGCCCCCAGGCTCCTGCCTTGAGTTTCTACTCTGACTTCTTTCAATGATGGTTTGTGATATGCCTACTCCAGAGAAACTCTTGCCTCCTCAAATTGCTGCTGGTCATGGTGTTTGACCACAGGTGTTTATTAACATAGAGAACAAACCAGGACAGGGAGCATCCTTACTTAGGATGGCCGCTGAATCCCTCTTGGTTCAGTCAGCTCTCTCCAGGAATAGTGTCACAGAACATGGCATCACATACCAACTTTTACAGGACTACTACAATGAGACATGTGCCAGTAAATACCTTTTATAACTCAGTCTTTCCAAATGGGATGTTTACCTAACATGTGAGTTAAGTTCCTTTGTGAAGAGGCAAATAATAATAGAAAATAACAGACAAGTAACTCAATGTCATTTGAAGGTGAGTCTTTTGCTTCTTTGTCTGCTTTGTTTTGTTTGAGATGGGATCTCACTTGGTAGCTCTGCCTAGCCTAGAACTGGTAATCTGTCTGGTAAACCAGGTTTGTCTGGAATTAATGTATACCTGCTGGCCTCTGCATCCAGAGTACTGCTATTAAAGGCATATAACACCAGTCCTTGAGTTTGGTTTGAATCTGTATCACTTACAATTGTGATCAGATGCTGAGCAACAAGCCAAGCTTCTTGGGTTCACATATTGGTTCTTTATATATAAAAAAAGGTAAGTAATTTTTACTGTAACCCTTCCCATGTGTTAAATGGAGTTCACCATTACCTACCCTGTGGCATAATTTTATGAATTAGATGATATGCAAAAGGCCAAATATTTGAAAAGAAGTGGCACAGCATACAACTCAAAATAAATGGTACTTATTTTAATATTTTTTTTTCAAATTGAGTAAAATCCTGCAGGGTTCTATTAGCCACACCCAAAATTCCAAATAAGACAAACCTAAAGAAAAGAATATTTCTAAACAAGCTGGTTCCTTTTTGTTGTGTAAATTTGACTTACTCATGAAGCATTTGAAAGTAGTGCCTTAACAGAGACAGAAGACAAGGAGAGTGAGGGCCATAGGCTGGAAGGGAAGTGGTTTCCCAGCATACTCAAACCCCAAGACCCAGCGATGGAAGCCCAGCCTAGGGAATGGGGGGGGGGGCAGAGACAAGAATCATGGAATAGGAGTGTCACCTGGGGTCCAGATAGTGGGTCTATGAGATCTATCATATCAACATAATTATAAAACCTAGAGGGAAGCATCTTATTCTGATTTCAGGAAAAATATAAAAGACATTTAATTAAGAGGACAGCTTCTAAATGAGAAAGGCAGATATCTGTAATATACTGTAAGAGTATGGGGATTGATTTTCCAAGTTATTTGGCATATTACTTAAGAATGTTTTATAAATAATGGAAACTGCTATTTCATTAACCTAGAAGTTTGTAAAGGGTCTTATTTTTTCAGTGGTTGTAAAGTTTTCTGGAAATACAGATAATAGTAATTTTGTATATAATGCTGTACATGCATTAAGTTTAAGGATTCTATCTATCTACCTATCTATCTCTCAGTTATTTGCCATACGTGCCTACCAATCATCACCTATGATCTCCTTATCTATCAATTATAATCTATTTTATCCACTTATTTGTTTGCATATTGTGTGTTGGTTCTAACGTGTTATAAGAATAGAACCTGTGTATCTCAAAATTATTGTTGTTCTCTCTGACACATTGATTCTTCAGGCTAACCGCTTTTCATAAACTTGGATAATGAGGGTTTCTTTGAATGAAAATAATATGAATGCCTTTGAGTTACGGATATAGTAACACACCATGAGAAAGAATACATCATTATTCCATGCTTGTGTGTGTAGCAGGATCAGTGCAATTTCTTTAGTTAAAAGAATTGCAAATTTGGGCTCAGCAATTATGAGCTCTTGTTCTTGTAAAGGACTGGGCTTCAGTTTCCAACAGCCCCATGAAACTCTAGTTCCAGGGGATCTAATGCATTATTATAGATTCTGTAGGCACTAAGCATGCACATGGTGCATAGACATACAAGCAGGCAAACATTCATACACATAAATTAAATAAATCTCAAGAAAATTTCCTAATGCTAAATTAAAGTCTTAAAGTACTATGTAGCAAAAACAAGGAAATATACTTTTTTCTGTCAACTATTTATTCAAACTCATGTATTGAAGATTTTTTTCCTGTGAATTAATCTATCAGGAAACCGTCACAAAGTCTAAATGTGGTGCTTGGAGTAAAACTGAGGAATCAATTAAATAATGGAGCAAAAGATACTATCCCTAGTGGAGAAAATGCTGGACACTCCCAACAAGCTGTTTCAGTTATGAGCTTTAGCACTTAAAATACACTGAGATCAAAGAGATGTAGCAAGAAGACAGTAAAATAGAAAGACCTTCAGAGACGCCTTTTTAGTTATGAATTTCACTCTAGGGAGACTGATGGAGATACCTTATTGTTATTCATTTCATTGTAAAGTTATTTGATTAACTTCTACAAATCAGAGGACATTTCCTTTTGCTTTGGGGATTGTTGTAATAGGAGGTCTGAGATATCACTGTAATGTTCTATATGGTCAAATTAACCACCCCAGTTTTCAAAATAATGGTTGACATTTTACAGAAAGTATTTTTAAACATTATCCCAACAGCTGTTTGTATTTCAAATCAGTCAATTTTGTGCCTTCTGAGTTTCATAGAAAAAAATCTGTTTTCTAACGGAAAAAAATATGAAATGATCATTAGATTCCACCTACTTTAGTTGGGGGACTAAGTAATATGATTTCCTGTGGTTCAGCTTGTTGCTTGTTTTTCCTTGACCAATATAGAGAAAATAAGAAGATTTAGCTGAGAATGAAATCAGGTCCAATAATTAAGGATAATAATGCCTGGCACCTTCTCAACACAAAGCTTTGAAATTTCTGGTCTACCCAATGCTTTTATTACACATCACTTCCTTTGATCCTGCAAGATTACCTGTGGAGAAGTCACACAATATTGTGTTTTACTGGAGAGTAGAATCAAGACTTTGAAGGTTTGGGAACTTGTAAACTTCTTTACAGAGCAGTAAACAGGTAATCAGACACAAAATTTAGTCATACCAAAATGGGACTCTCCAGTCTTTGATCATTTTATAATGGCAGTCTACCATGCAAGTAACAGCCATTGGATGACATTGGTAGAAGAAGACAGGCCTCTGGCTTGCTGCAGCTGTCTCTATGGGCTCAGCTTGTACACTGAGGTGCTCTAGTCTATTCTTCAGTAGGCAGTGTGGTTCTCCAAACACGTTTATCTATTTCACTTTTTCTTACTTCCATACCTCCAATGGTCAGCAAGTTCAACAGAAAGAGGATCCATAGTTGTCATTCTGACCTATCAGACCCTTCAGAATATAGCCTTCAGGTCTCTTCTTCATTCCAAGATTTAACCAGCTCTAACCTGTTCTAACCAGAGCTAAACAGAATCTGATCTTAAGGTCTTTCCCATTCCACAGCACTGTATCTACTTCTTTCTTCTACCTGAGCTCATCGTCATCACCATCATCTACTGCACCACCGCCATCATCACTGTTGTTGAGATTATAGTTACACCTTTTCCCCCTTCCCTCTTCTACCTCCACAACCTTGTTCTCTTTCAAATCTGTAGCCTCTTTTAATTGTTATTTATGCATAAATGTGTAAACATATATAGTCCTAATATAACCTGCCCGATCAGTGTAATTTTACTTATATGTAGTTTTCAAAACTGACCATTGGATAACCAACTAGAATGCTCTTCCCTAGGGAAGAGGATTTCTCCTATTCCCAGCATTCTTGGTTGAAGGCTGAGGCCTCACGGTCTTTTCCCCATCCAGTTTGACACGTCATTGAGCTTGTTGAGCTTGTGTTTTGGCAAGTATAATTGTGAGATATATAGCTGTAGCTTCTGAGATTATTAGGAGACATAGTTGCACAGAACACTCCCTGATCCTCTGGCTCTTACTATCCTTCTCCTCCATCCTCCACAGTGTTCCCTGAGCCTAAGGTATAGAAGTTGTTTTGTATATGTATCTATTGGGAACAGGCTCCACAACCCCGCCTTTTAATTGGTTTTGCTTTTCTGTAAATCCATTGCAAAGTGAAGTTTCCTTGAAGAGGAGTGAGGAATACACTTCCCAGTGGGGATGAGGACCTTTAAAGTAGGTGGGGCTATGGTGGTTTAGTGGAATCTACCTGGGCTTTTGGGTTTGTACCTGAAACACTCTTCTAAACACAGTAGTCATCTGCTTGTAAACATGCCCTCCCATTGTGTAGAGCAGTTGGGGACCTGTGACGGTCATCCCCTCTCAGGGACTTGCACATTTTAGAGCCCCTCAAATTCATAGTCACTCCCTGTCATCCTTTCTTCTGTATTTCTAGCTCCTAGGAGCATCTTGCAGACATAAGTTTTAGCAAATTCATCTTGAATAAAACATGAGAAAATAAATGGATAGATCCAGTTGTGAGGAAAGAGACAGAGCCAGGCTGACTTTTGCCCATATTAGGATGATTATATGGGGTTACTAATCACTGGACTAATTTTTTTCTTTTTTAGAAGTTACTGTGAAACACATTCTTTCAAGAGATAGCCCACTCGCTGGCTGTTTAGGAGATTAAAATGGCAGATACAAGTTTTTGGCTAAAACTTAAATGTAAAAATGTGATTTATATTTCAGAAGTGATTCGTTTGGGCAGAAGTTAGTATACAGCACTAAAAGTTTTTAAAAACCTGTTTTTCCGCTTACTAGCTTGAATTGGAATAACAGCTTGATATCAGGCAGCATGGATATATTGCTTTGTATTATTGACCAGATATTTGTGCAATACAAATATAAACTTAATAAATTAAAAGTTTCTTTTGAACTCACAGATACTGTGGCAACTTGCACAGTCCCTATACAGGTCTAAGCTGGAAGCGGGGAAGGGGGTCAGCGCAATGAGTGGACATAAGACACTATCCCTAATGCAGAAGCTATCTCTAACTGATAGTGTTTACAAAGAAAAATGTGTTTTCTCCAGTGGCGTCTCACTATGTATACAAACCACCCTTACAGACAGACTCCATGTCCAGCAGTACATGGCCAACACAAAGTAAACTCAAGGACATTTTTGGAGGTTCTGGTCTCTCAGTCATTTGTTTGAGCATTAATTTTTTTCTATCTTTCTTTTTATTTTTCCTTTCCTTTTATTTGCCTTTTGTATATATTGGTTTCCTGTGTTGCATGTCTATGGCATTTCTGTGTGTTCAAATGTGTCTATCTTGTGCATTTGCACTTGTTTCTTGTGCTTTTTCCTGGGCTATTTTTCTCCTGGTAGTTTGGTTGCCTCATCCTATTCTGGTTTATTTTTATTTTATCATAATTTGTTTTGTATTACTTCACTATCTTTTAGATACATATTTGTGTTTTAATGAGAAGGATAAGAAGGATCTGGGTGTGTGAAGTGCTGAGGAGGATCCGGAAGAAGCTGGAAGAAAAAAAAACTGCACTCAGAATAGATTCTATGAAAAAACTCCATTTCAATTAAAAATTAATAGTTTCTTTTATTTCATCAAATTATGCCCTTATTTGATCAAATTTAGCTCTGGGGGGAAAACCATGGGAGTCTCATAAACATAGCACACTATTAACAAAACAAAACAAAACAAAACGAAACAAAACAAAAAAAACCTCATGCTAGATGCTGGAGGCAAATATGCAAACTACATCCATTTGAGTGTGCTAGGTCTCATCTTGTCAGTCATGTAGGATACCTTTACATGAAAATCTTTTTGGACTAAAACAAATCTTGGGATCTGTTTTGGGGGTAGAAAAGTTGAGCAATATAGCTATCCATCTCTCCTTAAAGGGATGGGTAGCTGTGTAACCTGAGACAATATGGGAGAAATCAGTACTCACAGTCTGGTTTGTCAGAGCTACTAGGAATATCTGGCTATTTCCTTCTGAGATTCCCCTTAAATATCAGTAAAGGAAAGCCAGGCATTACTGGTAATAGGAAAAGCTGTGCCTTTTTAAAGTTCGCTGGGGTAAAAGGAAAGATACTTGCAGGAGAGTGTTTTGTTTGTTTGCTTTTGTTTTTCCTTTTATTTTTCACTGGATTCATCAGGAGTTTTGAGACTTACATGGACCTTTAGTGGTTTTGTTGAGCCCCAGGTGGGAAATGTTCTTCACAAAGTAAAATAGGTGTTGACAGACCTGAATGATCTAGACCAGCATATGAATACGAAATTGTCTTAAGGATATTTAAAAACAAGGATAAAACAGAAAAATGTCTCTTTGTCACTTGAAGCCAAATATGAAAAGATCCACGTCCAGCTGAAGTTTCTAAGGAATAAAATTACAAAGAGCCAAGTGCAGGTCTAGTGAGCTTACAAAGGGCTCAAAAAATTGAGCACCAGTTCTCAGAAGGCATTAACAACGAAACAGCACAAATCAAAAGACTGAGTTTGTCCTGGGGTCAGCAGTCATTTCCCTAGAATAAACTTATGTATTTTCTTAACAAGAAAGTATGCTGAAGATAGAAATTGTTAACTTAGCCTGAGACTTCCTCAGAAGCAATGAGAGAAAAGGAAAGAAAATCAGTGTAGCTACAGTTGCAGTGTCTACCCCAGAACCTCCCAGACCAACAGGGAGGTGCAACTGAGGGAGAGTCAACGACAGTGGCTGCAGTCCAGAGCCTGTCAGATCCAAGAAACTAATTCAAGTGGCAAAAGGAAGCAAGGTACTTTTCCCCCTTACTCCTGGGTCAGGCCAAGCAACTGAAGCCAGCTCTACTAAGCCCTCTGGAGATGGATGATGCACAGTCTCATGCAAGTGTCCTAGGGTAAGGAAACAAGCTAGCTCCTGGAGAATGACCATAGATTATACAAGTTTACCTAAGGTAGTGCCTTCCATCCATGTCGTAGTACCAAATATCACTGTGCACAGAATTTGATTTGTCCTTAAATTCTCTTATACTCTTGTTCTAGGTTTTTGTTGCTATCGTGTTAAGGAAAAAAAAAACCAAAGGTTTATTTCATTTTAGAATTTGTTGTCAATTGAAGGAAATCAAGGAAGAGAATATAGGACAGGAACACAGGAAAGAACCTGGAGGCAGGAACTGATCAAGAGGCCATGGGAGAGTGCTGATTACTGGCTTGTTCCCTGTAATTTGCTCAGCTTGCGTTCTTATGGAACACAGGACCACCTGCCCCAGGCAGCAGCTCTCACAGTGAGATGGGCCCTTCCCCACCAATCATCAGTCAATTAAAAAGAAATGCCCTACAGGTTTGCTCACAGGTCAGTTAGGCAGGGGCATTTTCTCAGTTGAGGTTCCTCTTCTCAAACGACTGTCTTCTGTGTCAAGTCCACGTAAGAATAGGTAGCACAACCACCCATACATTTGTGATGACAGCTACAATTCTAACTTATTTAATTTTGATATTTTGTAGCTCAAAAAGACTCCCATAAGATTAAAACTGTAGGTTCCTCATGATTGCAAGCAGATATTAATTTTTGCACTGTTTTTACAGCTAGTTTCTTCAAGAACTAGATGAAGGACATTGGGCTTGGGAACTAGCCCTCTTCTCACACAACTCTACTGCTATTTTTAATTCTAAGGTGTGAAATTATTCAAATCATTACGTAGCTACTCCCACTAATTTCCAGAGTTCAGGGTGATAATGAACTTTCTCCTTGCTCAATTTTTGAGAATATAAAATACAAGAACAAAACATGGCTCTGCATGTCTGAAGAAGTATAGACTGGATCTGAGGAATCTTTAAAATGTTGCTACTAGAAGGAAACAATTAATAAGAAGGTGTACTGCTGTGTTTTTTCTTTCAGTTTTGACATGAAGGCTATTACTTCTTACTCTTTCTGATACACCTAAATTTTAACGGTGTAAGGAAGGTTTCTGCTGGCTGCCATTCAGGCTGTCAGCCCTTTAAATATTGTAAGCAAACTCTAAAGGGGTTTTATTCCTTGATCTTGTCATTTCTGTCAAAGGATAGAAATTAATTTCAGGAACTCTAACTATGGGGAATTATCATCATGTTATCCCAAGGCTCAGTTTATGATCCAAGGTCATGCCGACAGATGTCTGCTCGTGAGCATCCACATTCGATTTCTCCTCCTCTGCCTCATGTGACGATTTCTGGATAACGGGTTGTGAGCAGACAGGAGGAGGAATTTCCTTACTGCTACCAGACTCTTCAGAGCACTTCTGTTGCCTCAGCAGCTGAAGAGGCCCCAGCTCCCAGATGGAGAAGATCAACTAGTCAGCAAGGGTCCTCATGAACAAGAGGGCATATGCCAACAAATGGAGACCATCATGGGATGGGAGAAGGAAGCTCTTTCGGCATAAATTATTGAGATTTGGAAGACAGTAAATCTGTGTTTTTCCCCTACTACAGCCTGAAATAGAGACTGTGAAATAATAAGTGTGTTAATTGACTTAATTGTGGTAGTCCTTTCAAATGTGTGTATACATCTAATCGTCACCTCAAATATACTAATTTTAATTTCTTAATTATAACATGAAAAAGCATAAAATTTAAAAACAACTCAAAACAATTATTTCAACAAATCACCAATGTATTTTCATTGACAGCACAGTGTCTTTACTTTATTCAAAACCCATGTAAAAATTGGTTTGTGTTGGCTTACTAAAATTTGGAAAAAAATTACAATTAACTGAATTAAAATATTACAAGATAATAATTTCTGTTTAATAAAACCTGATGTGTTTGTAAAAAGATAAAGAGAGGGGAAATATGTTTTGGTGGGTGTGTGGTGAGGTGTAAGGGATAGGGGTGTCCCAGTGGGCACATGCTGAAACATCCCTTCCCCCTGAGGGACCAGCAGCAATGGTATAGTATAGAATAGAGTTTATTCAGGGCATGGGGAAGGGAGTTAAGAGGGTAATAGAGACAGAGAGAAGGAGAGAGAGAGAGAGAGAGAGAGAGACAGAGAGACAGAGAGACAGAGAGACAGAGAGACAGAGAGAGACAGAGACACAGAGAAGAGAAAGAGGAGGAGGAGGAGGAGGAGGAGGAGGAGGAGGAGGAGGAGGAGGCTGTCCTTAGCATGTGGAGAGACACAGGGAAGGGAATGAGGAAGAGGCTAGAGGACAAAGCAGGGAGAGCAAGAAGAGAAGACCAAGAGAGCAAGGAGGGGGCAAGCAGCCCCTTTTATAGTGGGTCAGGCCTACCTGTCTGTTACCAGATAACTAACTGTAGGGTGGAGATTACCTGACTGTTGCCAGGTAACTGTGGGGTGGAGGTTATACCAAATGCTAACAAAACCTTTGATGTGTGTAACTTTATATAGTTTCTGATTCTGTTTAAGCAAAACAAGATATATATCTTGACAGAAACATCTCTTCTACATATAGAAACCATGTATTCTCTGTTATTAAGAATTCTCTGTTAGTAAGAATTGTTATATACAGATTGAATTGGAAAAGTGGCAGAGGCCACTTGGATATGTGATAACAAAAGAGAATAATCTATGGTCTCATTCCAAACTATTTGACAGCTTACTTATGTAAGCCATTGAAATTATGCACACACACACACACACACACACACACATTCTTGATAGAGAAATAAGGAGTGTGTAAGAAATATGAAATTTTAAAAAAGGAAAATAAGAATATTTTGAATTCTCATGACTTCTGCATTTTCATGAGGAAAATTAAATTTACTTAAAAACTTTAGACTAAGTAAATAGCAATTATTTTATGATTTCTGAATAAGAAAAATATTTTCAATACCCAATTTTCTGTGATTTTTGAAGCAATAAAATAAAATACTATTTTTAAAGAACACAGTTCTCTTAATCCACTCTGTTTAATTAATGGATTATTGGAAAAGAAAATATTTTAAATTTCTAAGGAGTAGAGATTATCCATAAATTGTAAATTATGTTTGAATTTTAAAAATAGCAATACAGACATAAAATAGATAATATTGTTTCTATTGTTGTTAGGGCTGCAGTGATTGATCATTACCAACAGATGTTAGGATGAAAACCAATGTTCTCTTTGGGTTCAGATGTAGTGATTTATTCATCAATGGCAGGTGTGCATGCGCCAGATGATTCTGATTCAATCTAGACACCTTCTTTATGTTATAAGCAAGACTGTGTGTGTGTGTGTGTGTGTGTGTGTGTGTACGCTCTCCTACATTCTCCCTCCAACAAATATAAATGTATGCAAACACAGAAAGCAAGTAAGTGGTAAGAAGAATATGCCTGTCAACTTCAATTTTGCATGCATAAAAATGCATGAGCGAAGGGAATGAAAACACAGGAGAATGGAGACATGAAATGGCGAGTTTCATGCCTTCCACCAAGGGAAAAAATATTCACCTTAAAATAAGCTCTATCATTACATGTGCTGGTGTGAATTTGAACTTATATTCAACATAAATATATTTCAATAATTGGCAATTATCCATGGATTGTCATTCAACCAAGCTAAGAGCTTGTTAATAGCTCTGTGGGTCTCAGAACTTGAGACTTTCATCCGTGATTATTATCTATGCTAGCTTTGGAAGGGTTGTCAGAATACAGAAGACATTTTCATCCTTCTTATTGTAACTCAAAAGTTTCATATAACTTAAAAACTCTATCATGTATATAAATATTTAGGTAAAAATTTATTGTTTTGATTTATTTCTACCCTAAAGCGTAATTCATCAGAGTCACTCCTAATTACACATAAAGCAATGCCACTTTCACAATTGTTTCATTTTTATCATTTTTCCAATGAATTTAATAATAACAGTAGATTGTTCTGTACAAGAGATGTTCTGTGATTTCCCACTGTCCCTCAGTATCCTTCCTCAACTTAGGCACAAATGCTAACTCTAATAGCATATGGGTAATTCTAAACTTGCTCATTCAATGATTGCTCACACATTTAGTTTTTTTTTAAACATTCACATCTATTTCCTGTTCTTGAGACCAATCTTGTGTTATCTACGCTGTTAAACTATTCTAGGGATGGCAAACACACGGGTCAATAGTCTCCTCTCTTACAGAACATACAAATGATCAATAACTATATCATTTTGTACTTAGGACATTTTTAGATTCTGCATCATTACTTCAGGTAGTCCTTAACTGTCATTCAGGGGTAAAATCTTCTGGCTATCCCCATTTTTCTATTGTTTAAAAAAATTTATTTTATTCAAGAGTGGAGGAGGTACAATTGACCTCAACTTTACTTTTATTATGACTGTTTATTGTAACAGCAGTTATATTAAAGATATCCTCATTTACTTTTATACCTCTTTAACCTGACATGATGATGACTTTATTTATCAAAATTTGTTAGTTTTGTTGAAGACAGTTAAACTGCCTACAACTATGTGAGAGTTGTGTTATTTATTTAGTCTAAAGAAAACATCCCCACAATGTGAACTTAAGACACTGTTATTTTCTTATGGTGCATACATTCCGAGATGTATCGTAGTGCTTAATTAAGATGGTTAGCCAAAAAGTACAGAATACCTATAATACAACCCACAGACCATAAGAAGTTTAACAAGCAGAAAGGCTCAAGTGAGGATTTTTCTATCCCACTTTGAAGGGGGAAGAAAATAATCACTGGAGGGTAGCAGAGGGAGGGAGGTAACTGGATTGGAGAGGGGAAGGGGAAAAGGGGAACAGGATCAGATATGGGGGAGGAGACAGGGGAGAAGCCCAGAGGCCCAGGAGAATGAATAGAAATATCTGGCTTCTTGGGGTTGGAAGAAGGAATACTCTCTAGAGAGTACCAGAGACCTGGGAGGTAAGAGACACACAGTACTCATTAGGGGTGACTTTAGCCAAAACATCCAAAAAGTAGGGAGAGGAAACTCGAAGAGTTCACCTCAAGTAGACAAACAGGGCTTCAAGTGGAGGGAGTGGGTTACCAACCCACAGTCGAAATGTCTGACCTAAAACTGTTTCTGTCTAAAGGAACTACAGGTCCAAAAATGAAAAAGAGACTGAAGGAATGGCCATCCAATGACTAGCTCAACTTGGGATCCATCTCATTGGTGAAGGTCAGCGGGCAGGCACCAAAACCTTACAGTATTACTGGTGCTATGATGGGCTTACAGACAGGAGCCTAGCATGGCTGTCCTCTGAGAGGCCCTACCAGCAGATGACTGAGACAGATTCAGATGCTTACACTCAACCACTGGACTAAAGTCAGGGACCTCTATGGTTGATTTAGGGGAAGAATTGAAGAAGCTGAAGGGGAGGGCTACCCCATAGGAAGACTATCAGTCTCAACTAACCCTGACACCTAAGAGCTCCCAGACACTGACCCAGGCAGCATACTGGGGCTGGTCCAGTGCCCCCAGCACATATGTAGCAGAGGACTGCCTGGTCTGGCCTCAGTGGGAGAAGATGAGCCTAATCCTCCAGAGACTTGAGGCTGCAGGGAAGGAGGAGTCTGTTGGGGAGGGACACCCTCTAGGAAGCAAGGGGGAGGAAGAATGGGATAAGGAACTATGGGAGAGGGGACTGGGGGTGGGGCAACGGGTGAAATGTAAGTTAAAAAATAATTTAAAATTTTTTTAAAAAAATTTAAAACTTATAAAAAGATGATTTCCATGATTTTAGTATTATTTTCAAATTTTGCAGTTTGTGTGCCTGTCACATGCACTAGCTCCTTAGAAGCAGAAGACTTTCTTAAAAAAATTTTTTTGCATTTTGCATTTTATTTGCACCCTTAGTGCCCAGCATAGAGATTCACACAGAACAGCCACAGGTGTCAGCAGAACATGTAACTAACTAAATAAATGTTTTATTTTCTAATGAGCACTTATATTACCATGCTTTCATGGGATTAATTCTAGCCATAATGCTGGCAAAGCATTTCAATTTTCTTGTCATGATGAAATTTTGTACAAGGACTTTTTACAAATTTATATTTTCCTTGAAGATATGGCCTTGTTTTATTTGTTGAAATATGAAATTGAATGACCCTAGTTTATATTTTAAGGAATAAATGTGAGATCTTTACATAATTTAAATTATGTAACTAATTTTATTGGAACTAACCTTCAAAACAATATAGGCAATTGTATGGATTTTCCAAATTATAAGTTTTGATATACAAGATTGTAGATGACTGCCATTATTGAAGAGGCCATGATTTCTTCCCTAGAATGTCAGGAACTTGCTTGTACACCAGGTTGGTTTCAAGTTCATAGAGATCTGTCTGGCTCTGGCTCTAGAGTGCTGGGACACACGCCAGGCATCACCACATCCATACGTTTATCTCCACCACATCCATACGTTTATCTCCATATGTCTATCAAAGATTAATTACTTTCACTGTTTTCTTCAGAATCCAACTAAAGAAAAGTCTGAAAATCCAGAACCCATACAAAAAGGAAATTACTGTGTATTTATGACCAATAATAACAAGATGATAAATGCAAAATTTCTCTTTTAATCTTTAAACAGCAAATTCTCTGAAAAGTTGTTGAAAATGTCGTGTCACCAGAAGCACTCGAAGCTATTCTCAAGTGTGGTGCTGGTTTACTTTATTCCCAACTTACTTTCATTAATAATCAGTATGTACTCACCATTCAGAATCTTATTTTGTATTTCAATATTCTTGTAGCTCCAATTAGTCCCAGCTTTGCTCTTAGGTAATCATATCTGATGATTCTTGTGGATTATAATTCATAAATCAAGGGTATTCATTCTTTTATAAATGAATATGTGTCTAAGTCAGAAGAATTGTCTGAGAAAATTATTGGCTTGGAATCTTGAAAGACTGATTGATGATTATAAGACATTTCTATGTATTTGTGTATCAAGGTTTGGAAATGATAATACAGAAAGAAAGTTATAGCATGTGGAAGGGCTGTGGGTTCTGAGGGAACATTGGGCCTCTTAAGATACGGGTGGCTTTAAGGCCAACATACCTTTTCAGGCTCTGTTAAGAATATTTGCCTTAAATGGGGCTATGAAATTAAAAGCTTCTACTCAACAAGAAAAGAATTAATAAAGTAAAGAAACATCCCGAATAGTGAGAGAGAATATTTACTGGCTTTGTATTGGACAAAAAAACAGATAGTATCCATAATATACAGTGGAAAACAAAAACAAAAAATCAAACAGCACAATCAACATGTGTATTTCTCGAAAACGACAAAATTATCTATGAGCTAGAAACACACATCCTAGGTATTATATTTATGTGAAGAACTGAAACATGAATCCTTACAAAATACATAACGTGTATTTCTTCCGAGAAGGTGGGTTCTAGAGATAGGCTACCTATATTAGCTCAAGGCGCTAGGGAAGGATCTGGCATGGTCCAAGTCATACATAAAGGTAGTGTAAATGTCATTTCAGCTATCAGCCACTTCTGATCCTGGTTATCAGAGCCTGGGGGAGCTCTTGGCTATATAGATAATGTAAAGATCTTTTGGACAACTAACCACCTCTGGCCTTGGTCGATATGGCCTGGCCCAAAAGATAAACCCAGATTTCTATGCTATAATCACTTCCAATCCCCAGTTTTCTGGGTGAAAACACAAGTTATATGTCCTTCTTTTTTAAAACAACAAAGAGAGACTAACTTGCTTGAGGATGTCTACCCCAGTTGATGTGAAAATGAGTCTTGAAAATTTAGTAGGAATAAATGTAAGAAATACATGGTGCAATGAAATTCCCTGAAGAACCCAGGAGTAGATATAAGTAGGGAAATTGTTGTAGAAATTATTTAAATCCAGGCCCAGGGCTTCTAACATGCCTTTGGTTATTGAGTCCCCAGATAAAAATCAGACACAGACTTTATATTTTTAATAGGTCTTAAGCAGCACAAGAGTTGGTCAGATACCTAGCCTCCATGCTATTAGAATCTACTTTCTTATTGATAACCCTGAATTATTACTTACTATGTTTCATCTGGACTGCTCTTAACTCCAATTGGCTAGCCCACAGGGCCCACCTTTTCATTTCTCCTAATCAATGGCTACTTCCCCTTGCTCCCTCCTGACTGATCTTCTCTTTCTCCTAAGACCCCAATCACAGCTGGAGATAGGGTCACTTAGCTAGTGTCTGTGTATGTGTGGAATCTCGTGGCCTCTGAGTCAACCTGTTTGGGGGCCAAAGTTAGCATTAGAATACAAGCAGCATCAGGCCAACCCACCATTTGGCCTGAGTTAGTGAGTTACTCTCAGAAACAAATGGTACAGGATTTTTAAAAAATATCTTGCAAAAGGGGTAAAACAATTACATAGTATCAGAAGAAGGGATGCGTGGTCATGTTTGTATTTTGGATTAGACACACAGACAAAAGCCTAGTGATGAATTTAAGAACAAACATGACTGGAATTAGGCAGTCCAAACAGGTAGGCACTGCCTTTGTCTAGACTACAAGCTGGGAAAGGATCATCATGATAGGAAAATCATGGACCAAAGTTCATTTAAAAAACGTCCTATTTATCAGGATACAGAGAATGAGAGAGTAGCATATTTTGTAGGTTAGGATTTTTAACAAAGAAGCAAATTATAAAGACAATTACTATCATTTCTTTATCCCCGTAGCTTTCTTTTGTTTTGCTATGTAGCTGGAGCTCACTACAAAGTCCACATTGTCCTCAAACTTATGATTCTTCTGTCGTAGTATCTTTAGTCCACACATTTCCTTACAGTAGAGTCTGGTCCTGAATGAGAGGGGAAGGGAACTGAGCAGCTATGCTCTCCTTTTCCAGCTTCCCAACTTCCAATGTGGCTGGCTGCCTCAAGCTTCACGACTCTCCTGCCTTTATGGACTATATCCTAGACTGTGAGCCAAAGTAATCCCTTCCTACACTAAGTTGCTTCTATCAGATTTTTTCAACAATAAGCAACTAATACATCTGCATTATTTAATTGTTCTTAATGTTTCAAAATCTTTTCAAGTTGAATAGTTGAATAAGCAAGGCTTTACAGTTATCTTACCCACTGATGATAAATTTATAGATAGTGGCATATTTGGTGAGAAGTTTTAATATTAAACATGGTTATTTTGAGATTACTGCTATAAGGGTATATAGTCAGTTAGATTTTGTGATATGACTAAGAAAATTTGAGGCTATTTTTGGACTGGGAAGATGATTTGATTTGAATGAAAAGTCAGTGGTCAAAGGTAGGTAGTTGGTAAAATTGAATGAGGATTGGGAACAAAACAGTGACCAATAGATTCCTAAGAAACATGTTGTCTAAGATCGAGGCTGAGAAACAAATAGCCATGTCAGAACAAAACAAAGACTAGAGTCATTAAAGAAAATTATGAAAACCTTATTTTTTTTTCAAAAATGGCAAATATAGCATCAAATTCAAAGAAGTGAGTGGTTTGTACTCACAGATTGTGGGACTGCGTAAGGGTATCCTGGATCATGGTGGATCAGGTGTCTAGAACCCTGAGACTCTGTAGATTCTGGGCGAAATTCTACATGAGAACTGGCAGGAGTTCGACGCCCCCAGAACCCAGGATCCTGAAAAAGCGGTCAAGGTCTCCATAGAATTACTACATAGGCCAGGCTATAGGCCTCAGGCCCTAGGGATTTACATACTAATGAAGGCCAGAGGGCAGAGCAAATTAAACATGCCTCCCCCAGATCCTCCCCCAACCCTCCCCCTTTCTCCCTCCCTATATAACTCGGGACTGCCCTGAGTTTTGGGGGGTATGCCTAGATCCATCTATTATCTGCCATGACAATAAACCTTTTTGGAACCAAGGACTTCCTCGTGTTACTGGGGCCTGCCGCTGCCAAAGCCCCCAGGCCGCTGGAACCATAGGATTTTCCCCCCAATGTGGGACCCACCACAGTGGCGGAAGCCCCTCCGGGGCTTGCGCCGCTGTGGCAGCCTTCTTAAATTTTCCCCACACAGATTGTTTGACACTTGAATATATGTCTACTGTTTTGTGGGATTTTCTGAAGCTCCTTTTGGTAATTGTACTTTTTTGTACCAGCACCCAGAAAGTCTTGCAGCAAAAGTTAAGGTTCTACAGAACTCTACTTCTGTACAAAGGAGACAGTAGATAATCCATGTGAAAAAGAGAGTGCATAGAGTAATTATGGCTTATTTGAGAGAAGATCATGAGCCTTGATACTAATTCGTTGTTCACAATTTCAGATTCTGCAAAATAGACTCTTTGAACATGTCTTTTCTTGTGGGGAAGACTTTGATTGACAGCTGTGATGCTGTTCCTGCACATTTGTCATTGACTGTAATGATAACTATCAAACACAACAAAATAGACTCAAGAGTGCTCCATAAGAGCATACACTTGTATGTAAGTATTAAACATATCTATGTTTCTGTTAGTTTATTATCTTTGAAATCTTTATTATTTAGAGTTGAATTCTATACTTGTCTGACCAATGCCCAAACTCAGAAAATGATCATGAGCAGCTATCTACTATACATTTAAGGACATTATTTGATGAGCTGACCTCATATTGTAAATGTATGCTGCTTGATTTTATCATTTACATTTAACTGTAGACAAATGTTCCAGTCTGTCTGTGTGATACTGTATTTAAAGCCTAATATCTGATGAGAAAGGAAACCATTTAGCTCTGATGGGAATCTGCTCTCTGTGGCCTACAACCTCACACTCTCCCTTTTTATGTAATTATAGTTCTGAGTAGTTTGTGAAACAACTTAAGCACTTGGCACTCATAACACTGAGACTCTTAGACCCTCTCATATGATGCCATGGAGTGGCAGCTCCTAAATAAGCACCAGCTACTAGAATGAGAGTTTGACTTTTTTCACTCTTTACAATTCTATTCATATTAATTAACTGTTTTATATAATTACTTAGAAGCATGTGTTCAGGTCTAACAGAATGCTTTGTTAGAGCTTCTTCTAAATTGGTTATCTTCCTGTTACTTAGGGAGACTTATTTTCTATTGTAACTGGGTAGCTGTGACTGTTCTTTCTTATTTCTTCCCTTTCCTTTTCTATTTATACCTGGTTCTCTCCTCTTCTTCTCCTACTTCTTTGTTCTTTTTTGCCAGGATGATTTTATTAGATAATAATGATAATAATAATAATATTTTTTAAAGCATAGTACAACTTTAGCAAAGTTCCAGTTGCTTTCAGGAGGAGAGATGAAGAAAAAGTCATGTCTTCCAAGAAAGGAATGAACTGAAAACAGCTTATTTAGAAAGGAAGAGGAAGTGGTAATAATGAAGACTGAGCTGAGGAAAGAGCCCCAAACTGTCTTCATAGTTTTCACCTCATTTACACTTCTCCTTTCTTTGTTATTCCTGTCTAGAAATGTTTTAATCTCTCAGTTTTAATGTCCCTTGATTATACATACTAAGGGTTAAGCCCTTAGCTTTGCTGAAACTAATCAGACAGTCTACCATTGAACTACAGCTCAAAGACACACACACACACACACACACACACGTGTGCGCACACAGACACACATATGTATATGTGTATATCTGCAGAAGGGATGATTTTCAGAGTCTCAAATTCTCATAGAATTCTATTTCTCTTTGCTGTAAGCTTTCTTTTTTAACCACACTGCAATCATGTTGCCATTTTCTAACCATTACCCAAAGGTAGAAACAAATCTTTAGCACAAAATAATCCCTGGCCAGTTTAAATGCTGAATTATCATTAAAAATTCTTAAATTTTGATTCCACAGAAACAAACTGAGGGGTTGGAAGCAATTTATACATATATGACTATATATGTCTTACAGAAGAAATCAATACAAATCTAAAAGAAAAAGTAATTTAAAATGCAAATGATACATTTAAATACAAACCTGTAGTAATATTTTAGAGATATATCCATGTATTGTTTGTATTTCATCTATTTGTGGTTTATCTACTATACATTTAAGGAATAGTCAGTGTCTCTAATCATGTTAAGCCTTTCATAGCAACCATGCTGACATGTCAATTTTTTCATTCATAAAATGTTTTCTGCATTTTAATGACTATATCTGGTACTGTATAACATGTACATATATTCAAATAGGATTTCACTAACAATATTGACGAACTGTCACGTATATTCCCATCTGTCACTAAGCTAACCTTCTAAGACTTAGACTTGTTCATTTGTAATTATGTCTACACATCTCCAAGAAGCAAGGAGCTGTCTCTGGTAGATTAGGGCTTGCAAGTAAAGCCTTCACCTTCTCTCTGTTAATCATCAACTTAGACTGCTGCACCCTTTGCTTAGATGAGGTTTTGTATCCTCCACTCCCTGCAGAAAAGACTGCTGTTTCTGTATTAGACAACCAGCTGGAACAGTTCAGCCCAAAGTCTGAAGAGAACAATGGGCCAGTACTAGAGTGAGGTGATTTCCTTGTGGAATTATCATGTTTACAGCTGAAGGAAATAAAAGAAAAATAAGTTATACTTTAAAGATACTCTATCTTACAGTCAATAGGAAGAATAGCATTTCCTTTTCCCCTGTTAATATCCTCTTTTTGTACTGGCTAGTTGAGCATTGTCAGTATAGAGAGGAGGAAATCTGAGCTGCCTTTAAATGTTTGGATAATTTCTGTTGTCATCTGGTCTGTGTCAGTTAGCTGCAGGGGTGCGGAGCACTGTGGAGGGAATACTGTTAGTACTGGTGAGCTGACTGTCAGTCTGTCAGTGGAAAAGAGAAGGATGAACAAGCTTTCTGAAAGTGTCCTTAGAATGTACAGAGCTAGAGAGTTGTTTTGTTTGTCAAAGTAAAACAGAAACTTATCATAATAAGCCCTCTACCTCCTGAAATATTTTTAAGTGCAATTACATTTGGTTTACTTCTCATTCCCATGAAGATAAACACACAAATGCTAACACAGGTCCTGATTTTCCATTATGATATTAGTGTTACTTAGCATGTGCAGCTGTGGCAAAATTATTTAAAGTATTTTCTATTGAAATAGTAATGAATAACTTAAAATAGGAAGGTGTATGCATAAAATTAATGAAAAATGCAGAAGATCTTGAAAGTCCTGTAGAAGAATTCTGAAATACTTTAATAACTACTATTTCTCCCTGCATGGTCCTTGTGCCCTGTTTTAAAAAAAAATAAAACATTATTAAGGAAGTTAAGGGTATACCAGGATGTGCATTTGAGATGCTGGTTTCATTCACTCTAAAAATCTCAATGTACAGAGATTAGGTGATTGGGTAAGAAACCCACACCAAAGCAAATGCTTTGAAGAATTCCCCTTCTTGCGATGGAACTCGTATCTAAACATCTCCTTGAATTATGTCACTGAAGATGTCTTGCAAAGATGAAAGAAGAGGCAAATAGGAAAAAGAGACAGGATATATGCATGCAGTGAGTATGTGTATGTGTGTCTACATGGAGAGCAGTGGGGAGAACGATGTCTTAAGTTCATGTGGGTACAAATTATGCTGGAAACAAGGAAGCTAGCTTTTCTGGAGATCAAAGAATAGGAGATAAGACAAGTAGAAGGACATTCTCTTTATATCTCTCTGTTATGTTGAGCTTATTTGCCTGAATGCTATTTTCCATCTTATAATAAGGCTATATTATCTTATCTATTATCCAGTAATATATGGTATCAGTTTTGAAAAATAAAAATAAATTGTACATGTAGACAAAACATCTAGGAACAAATATGAATAAATAACCAAATTATGGGCACTTTGTCATCTTGGACAGGAGAAATCTTGCAGAAGAGAAGGTTCTTTGAAGATTCTTTGATTTACAAATAAGGTCATGTGTTTTTGAGATGAAAACAAAGGAGTGACTTTGTAAAAGCTGTACCTGTGCACAGCACTTTCTTGAGTGATGACTGTAGCAGGGGAGCCGATCCAGAAATGTGTGACAGACAAGGACAAGAAGTAGATGGGCCGGGCTTAAAGCTGAGTTTTGTTGGAGCTGATTTGATGTTGTTTCCATATTGGTGCATAGGAAACAGAAATTGAAATTTTTAAGTGCTTAGCAACTAGTATCCCTCATGTATCTTCTGACTCATCTCTTGGGACAATTTTCCAAGTGTGATGGTTACTCAAAAGATATTTGCAAAGGTCATCTTTAAACAAGCAGGAAAAATATACAGTGAATGAGTTAAATGCATACCTTGCATGTTGAAAGGCTACAAAAAGAAAGAAAGAAAGAAAGAAAGAAAGAAAGAAAGAAAGAAAGAAAGAAAGAAAGAAAGAGAAATGCCTCCCTTCAATCTATTCACTTCTTGGTGTTTTCATTTAGCCAAAAGGAATGGTTTTAACAGGAACTTGATCTTTGTAATCCTATCCATGGTGACCTTGAGAGCTTCCTCTCCTCTGATAGATTAGTACTGCTAAGAGTTTGAAACTCAAGGTTGAATTATTTTATCACCCTGTGGGGAAATGTTTGGTATCAAGGGAGAAGAGCCATATGAAGTGGGTAATGCCATGCATTTTAAGCATGCAAAATAGCCCACAGCTGGCCAATTCAATGGGGTGTTTTTCAAAACTATTTCCATTAACACATAGACATTATAATAATCTTTCTGTTTTACAGAAGTTTTATTTGACAAAATAATCCCCAGTTAGTTGGAGCACTTTACAGCTGAGCTTGCTGCTGCAGAACTGATGGTACAAATCCTTAAGAGGATGGGACAGGAGAATTAGAAGTTCAAGACCAATAGAGTAAAACCTCCTCAACATAAAAAGTAAAGAAGAGGTCAGGAGATACAGTTCATAGTTCAGTGGTGATACAGAGGCCCTGGATTCAGTCTCTCTTGTGGAAAAACAGAAGGGAGAGAGCATGAGAGAAAGAGAGAGAGCAATAGGGGAGGGAGGGAGGGAGAGAGAGAACACAAGAGCAGAAAACTGAGTATGTTGCTTCCCCCAAGCTTTTCCAAATGCAGCACCTGCATCTCTGTGACTACTACGACACTTAATGAAACCATGAAAAACATAGTTTTCATATGTTTATATGCGTTAAAAATCTTCATGTCCTGTAACACCAAGGCAAACACTAGTGAATCCCAAAGGAGCTGAACATGATACATGATTCAGTAAATTGTCTAAAGTGCATGAAGTGTTGTCCAATCTTGCGTAGGTACTTAATCCTGCACATGCAATAGGCTGTATGTTCTGCACATGGTGTTGCACAGTAACATCAAAGCAAAACCTAGTATGTGGTGCTACTCTCTTCTGAGGATAGATATACTGATTTTATATATATATATACATATATATATATATATATATATATAAAATATATTATACTCTTTCATTACTCTTTCATTCCCAACCATATACATAGGTTTCCCAAAATAGTAAATGTTGAAGACAAGCTTGAACTTTGAAGTTTGGGTTCTAACCAATACAATTCCTAAAATTCCTTAAATGGTAACCTGCAAAATTGGCAGAAATCCTTTCTGTTTTGGTGTTAAATAACTTCAGGCAATTGTTTCCTACATTATATAGTTTTCCAAAAGATATCACATGTTTGGGGATGAGATGACACGTTAAGGGATCTTTTGGGGGCATTCCTTCTGGACAATGCAGCATTTCTTACTAGAGGTGAGTAAGACTCCTGCAGGTAGGGCTGCTCCGGTCGCTCGCCATCACTTTACCCCATGATAAACTTGACTGACAATATGGAGCTGAGTGATACAGCCCAGAGTCAGAGCTTAATGCAGAGACACCATCTAAGAAGAATTTAATGGAAATGTGTAATGACACATTATCTCTCAGGGAAAGAATTCCATGATTGCAAAGTACATCTCTTCACTTAAGTGAGCACCTGCCATATTGATTCCTAATACAGTGAGAGTGCTCCTTATGATACACACCCCACACTTCCTTCAGATTCTCCTTAGAAAATAGAACATGCATGGTCAGTAAAGATTTCTCACAGAGGACATGCTTCTTCTGTCTCTACTTAAATGTTTCTAAAAAGTGCCCCATAGGTTCGCATTTCTAGACAATTAAATGTTATCTATCTGCACACAACAGATGAAGGCAGGGCATCTGAAGGCTCTTCCTGATTTTGTGCCAGACATGAAAACGATTACTATCTTAGTTATGTAATATAGTCCATCTGAGATTGTCTACAGATGCCGAGAAAAACCACTTAAAAATCGAGACATACTTAGAACTTCAAAGGACAAGAGAAAAGGCATGCAAATGGTTTTGTCTCCCTTTGTCCTTGCATTCTTAGGCTGCAAAATATGAACTCACTGAGTCCATCAAGACTGACACCTAAGAACTATTGAAGTAAACAATGCCTCAAATGCAATGAAAAAGAAGCTCTGTTCCCTGTGCCAGGTATCATTAGCTCTTCCTCCACATCCTATGCAGAACATATAGAAATGGCTTTCCTCAAACAAGCAGGGTCGTCCTTATTTAAATATTGACTTGACTTGTTTACCAATATTTAAGCTAAAAATGCTTCTAAATTTATGTTGGCAAATAAGGAGTCACCTGGTATCTTCAATCCCCAACAAGGTGGAGCTGGTTAGCACCAGGCTCTTCCTATTCCTAACTTGCCACACTTCCCTCAGCTTGACTAGTTTTTGCAAGCATTTTATTTTACAGTATTTGGTCTTCCCTAAGCTATATCATCTAATATTCCAAATTTTGTTTGTAGCACATCTATCATCAAATAGCTTCAATGCAAATGAACTTTTGATCATCTTCCTTGCCTTCCAAATCTCTATTTTCTACCATACCACTACTTTGAATATTTGTTCCTTTAAACATGTACATGTTGAAGCATAATCTCCAGTGTGGTAGTATGAGGGCCAGATCACCAGGAAGTATTCAGATCATGAGGGCAGAGCACCCATGAATCAAATCAGTGTCCGTAAACATAGCTCCAACAGGGGCTGGAAACATGGCTGTGGTTAATAGCACTTGCTGCTCTTATAGAGGACCTGAGTGGATCACAACTGTCTCCAGTTCCAAAGAATCTGATACTCTTCTGACTTTCAAGGACACTGCATGCACATGGTGCAAAGACACACAAGTGAGGAAAAGACTCATTCATCCATTTTAAAACTATCACGAGCCAGTGTTGAGAAAGGGAGAGTTAGTTTCCTCCAAGACTGAGCTTGCTTCTAAGATAATCCAATCCCAAATAGTTAGCCTTGGACACATGTACATAGAACCGGTGCTTAACGGACTCATTAGGTTGTACATACACATGTGAATATGTACATATATTATATCTGTAGATATAAAACAATCATAATAAAACTAAAGGAGAGATGGTGAATTTCTGTTGGTGGGAACACAGAAGGTTTCTGAGGTGGGGAGATGTGGAAATGGTACATACAGTGCTCACATGTTTACAAAATAATACAATTTAAAAAGAAGGGAAAGACATGCACCTGTTATTCCCTCCCATGCTATTTTTGTTGGCTAATAATTTGCATTTTCCGTAATTGTTTTTATGTGGTGTCAAAAATATTAAAGCACTCTTCATTCCCCTAAAGCTCCTCTCCATCAGGCTACAGGACTGACATCAGTATCATTCACCCGGGAGGCAGCGCTCACTCACCCGGGAGGCGGCGCTCATCAGGGTATCTTCCTAACGCTTCGCTCCCGTTTTGCTTCATCAAAAAATAATAATTTAACATTTTGACTTGTTTATTTACTTTTTGTATATGTTTACTCATCTATACTATAGCATTCTGTGGAGGTCAGAGGACAACTTGTAGGAATCTGTTTTCTCTTATCATATGTAGGTGTCAGTGATTAAACTCGGGCTGTCAAGCTTAACAATCAGCATTCGTGCCAACTGAGCCATATTATTGGCCCAGAAATAATATTATCTGGTAACTGTAACTGATCCTTTGCCACATCAAGGGAGCACAATACCAAAAAAAAATTTATGTATTCTAGACAATACACTGTACTATTGGCAGGGTGTTTTGTTGCTATTTTGAATTTCTGTTAGTTCTCTGAGAATTTCATACAATAAAATTTGACCAAATTTATCTCTCCCTTGAATCCTTTCAATTTTATCCTTTTTCCACCCACTGGACTTTTTATCATTTTCCTGTAAAAAAGGAGAAGGAGGAGAAAGAGGAAAAGAAAGAGAAGGAGGAAGAGGAGGAGGAGGAAGAAGAGGAGGTGTTCATTTACATACAATTGGTTTAGTCCATACACTCTGTATGTAACAAGGGCATTCTACAAAGAGCCACGCCCTAAAATAATACCAACTCTCCCCTTTTCTGGAAGCTAACAGTTGCCAATAGCTCTTCAGCTAGGGACAATACTTTATGTTCTCCACCTTTCCCCATTCAGGATTTTTTCTGGCTTGGCTTGCACAGGTTTTATACATGCTGTCACAACAGTGAGCTCATATATGCAGCTGCCTTACTGTTTTCAGAAAATGCATTTACCTTGTCAGCCACTGCTCTGATTCACACACCCTTTGTGCTCCTCTTCCTCAATGATCCCTGAGCTTTGCTAGGAAGAAGTACAACATCTCACTTTTGGGACAGAGTACTCCATAGTCTCTCAGTGTGCCCCCCCCATGACTAATGTATATATCTGTACAGATAGGCAGGAATTACAGGAAGAAGCTTAAAGGTGTAGGGGGTTTATGAAGCTATGGAAGGGTATTCTGTGAACCTATTCTAACTTGCAATTTTTGACTTTATATCAGAAGCTTTTAGAATACAGCAAAACAAATTATGATAAATAAACACAGTTATGATACTACAGTGAGATTCATTCATGATACTACAACAGTTAAAAATACCCAAACAGAGTAAGCACTTGTGTTCTTAGGAAGAAATGTCAGTAATTAAATGTATCCCTAAAGCATAGGTCTCAGATAAGCTGATATTTGGACAAAGAGTGACATGTTTTATTTACTTCCAAGGTTTCAAACTATGAATATCTTTTCACTTAGCAAGAAATATTGTAAAAATATCTCATTTGTACCAAAAAATTCTTGTCTTTTAGATCCAATATCTTTGCTAATGTAAGTATTTGAGAAATTTGTTCTAACACTAGGTAAAGAAAAGAATTATTATATCTTGTCCTATCATCACGTAGGACCTACAATGCCTTTGTTAGTAGCTTATATTAACCATGAGAAATACAAGGGCACACAGTGGTGATGACTTGTAAAGATTCTGTGGGAGCTCAAGATGTAGCCATGAATACAGTGAATGCTCCTGTATTTAATCCTGAGCACTACAAAAGAGTCTGTTAAAATGATATAGAACAAGTTAAAATCTTAACAAAATTTATTATGAAAGCTATATCCAGGTATAAGAATTCTGTACACCCTCTAATTTAACTTATTCTACAATTGGGACAATCACTTTAAGTCTTGATGCATCAAATTTAAACTAGTAACATTGTTTCTCCACTGTGAAGACTTGAGGATTTCTTATTAGTAATCTAATTTTTGTTCTTGTTCATTCTCTCTCTCTCTCTCTCTCTCTCTCTCTCTCTCTCTCTCTGAGTGTGTGAGTGTGTGTGCTAGTATTTTGCAATTTAAATTGCATTGCATGCTCTTATGTTTGTTTCATTAAAAGCTGTCTATAATTTCTAAATTCTCTTTAACATGAGAATATTATTCATTCAATTTCCCTTCTTCCTCCTTTTTCTTCTGTTACCAAATCTCTTTCTACACTTCTATTTCATATCATCGAGCTAGCATATAAGTATGTGCATGTGCTCAAAGGAGAAGGCTAATGCAAACATAAATCACACATTCTTCAGCCCACAATTGTGTGTGGTAAAGAAAAACTAAAAATGGATTATTCATTTAAAACACTAATACCTGGATTGAAAATAAATGTGAATATATTGAAAATTTATTAATTACTGTAGACATTAATCAAAACCCCCTTTCAATTTCCTGTTCTCACCTATGTTGCTTTTCAATGCCATTAGTATGGTGTCCCTTGACATTGCTAGGATTGCTATAAAAGATACTCATTCTGTGGGCTTGTTTTCTTTATTTGTCAACAAACTTCTCTGTAATGCCTTCATCTAAAAAGAGATCTATTAGAGACAATTAGATTCCTTGAAAATGAATATCTAGATGGAATAACAGAATAGATGTTTCTTCATCTGAAATGTCTAAATGATTTATTGTTTGAAATGTCTGGCATGGGGCTACAAAGTGTCTGACTATAGTCATTTTGAAATAATAAAGACAAGGTCCCTAAGACCTTGGAAGTGAATAATGCCTAGAGCAGGACACCTCCTCACAACCAAGACATGAGGATATTTGTTTCATAAAAGATAGAACTAAAAGTCTAATAAATACGTGTCCCATGACTCATGTGATATTGCTTTGAAAGATCCCAGGAGCCAAAAAGCTACCAGTAACTCAGTCTTTCTAGCCAAAGGGGGTATGATTAATAAATACTCAGGAGATGAAAAACTTATAGTACACAGCCAGTAATGCAAGTCTCAAAAGAATACCGAGTAGATTTCCAATCTTCGATAATACTACAAATAAGCATAAGGCTTAAAGGGGAGCTCGTAGCATCTTCCTTGATGATGCTGAAGCAGGTGTTTATCTTTTCTTCCTCATCATCCCACATGCACATAAAAGCTCACTGTCCACTTGGAAGTAGTGTTTTTAATTTTGTTAGTGACTTGACTTTTCAAAATCAAGACAAGTAAGTAGCTACACTTTCTGCATGTATCTGGTGATCTACATGAATCAGATAGGGTTATCTTATAAGGGCAAAGTTAGCCATGCTTCAAAGAATTGTCCAATGATCATTGCGCTCTTCTCATGTGTTAAATTCATTGAGCAAAGGTGTCCTGGTATAGAGTCAATGCCAAAGGTCGAGAGAAATAGCAGACAAACAAGCAAACAGTTGTTGAACTGAGCTAGGGAAAGAGAGAGCCAAAAGCTTAAGTTACAGCGAAACTCTTCTAACTGTATAACTAAAAATTTTAAAAATGTACCCAATTGTGTACAGTAAGATGTATGTATTTTAACGAAAGCAAAAAGTTGTTAAGAAGCAAAAAAATGAGCTTTTCATTAAAAAGTAAAAGGCTATTATAAGCTACAGTGAAAAATCATTTGCCTGACAGTAGAACCCACCGCTATGAATAAGAAAAGAAGGAAAGAAAGTGTGTGTGTGTGTGTGTGACAGAGAGAAAGAGAGAGAGAGAGAGAGAGAGAGAGAGAGAGAGAGAGAGAGAGAGAGAGAGAGAGAGGACTTTATCATTGACTAAATGAGGGCATCAATGTGATTGTGCTTTTCAGTCTGAACACTTCAATCAGGTGAACTGAGGATTGCAAATTAAGTGGAGAGGCAAATGTCTGAAGATCAATGAGAGCTGAAAAGACACACATAAAGTGTAAGCTTAAAGGTGTATTACTTGCATGACACATGTTCCACTACAAGCCTTTGGATGGATAAAATGAAATGTGGAACTATGAGCCAAGAACCAAACACCAGGGGCTGGAGAGATGGCTCACAGCTTAAGGACACTTGCTGCTCTCCCAGAGGACTGGAGTTCAATTTCCAGAACCCACATAGTAGCTTACAATTGCCTGTACTTCTAATTCCAGAAGATACAAACACACATACATGAATATAAATATGTAAAATATATAAAAAAGAACCAAACACCAGTCTAGAGTGGTGGCAAATGCTTATAAATTGTCAATATTTAGGATTCTTGGACAGACGGATATCAAATTTGAGACATGTTTGAGCTATATACAAAGATTAAAGCTCAAAAAAACCAAGAAAGAAAGAAAAAGAGAAAATGTTCATTAATGTAGAAAACAGCAACTTTATCAAGAAAAATTTTTATGATATAATGATCAAATTTGAATGACCTCGTGAACAACTCAACTGTAGCTATTATTACAACACTCTGAAAAAGTCCAACAAAAATTTCTAGTAATTAAAAGTAAAACTGTACCTGCTATGAAACAAAGCATATATAATACTACCTCATTCATTTTCCATAAAACAGAAAGGAAACATTATGGAGTATAACAACAAAAGAAGTAGATGAGTCGATTTTAGTAAAATAGATGCTTAAATGAAGCTTTAAAGAAATCCAAAACAAACTCCAGACGTAAGTACTTGAAGTACTTGTAAGTACTTGGAACTTGAAGAGCAAGAATTAAGAAACTGAATATAGGCAAGGATAAACAATGCTTAAAAGTTTTCTTGTATAGTTATTATAAGATAACAGGAAACATAAGTCTTACCATAAACAATATGAAAACTAGAGATGACCAATGAAATCATGGTTTTCATTTATCAACTGGTATCCTCTGGGAGTGAGCTCTCAGAAAAAGGAAAATAACAAACATCAGTGACCACTGAGATTTCATTCCAAATGTGCTGCTGATACTGTGTTGTCACTCAGCTGACAGATCTATGGTGTCACTAAGCTGACAGATACATGGTATCATTCAGCTAATAGACAGATCCATTTCCAGGGAATCTGGGGAATCTTTGATTGTAGGAGAAAATTACTGATGGGAGACAATTAGCCACGCATAGAAATATTAAACTCTGAGATTTGGAATGGGTTCCATCTAGCAAATAATCTATATAAGATTCATCAAAAGACAAAGGATGATAGATAGATATTATAGAGAGATAGAAATTATAGATAGACAGATAGATAGATAGATAGATAGATAGATAGATAGACAGAGTCAGAGACAGAGACAGAGAGACAGAGAGATATGTGAAGATCTAGAGCCAAAATATTTTTAAAGTGGAAAAACTTGGCGGATTTGAATGTTTTGCTTTCAACATATATAATCATGGTACAATAATAAAAATCAATATAAAATGTCATAATAATTGCACAAAATCCTAAGAACAGACTACTTGGCTCATAACCTAAAAGACAGACATGCACAGCAATGATCTTCCACAAATGATACTGCCCTTGAATTACAAATAACTATTGAACTTAAATCCTTATATGAAGGTTGTTACAATGAGCCCATATCTTATGGTTGAGAATCTAAAACTTTTATAATATGTGTAGACACAGAAGGGAAGCTGCATATATGAACTCCTGTGGTTGTGATAGTGTGCACAAGACTATGCAAACCCAAAGCTACCAAATGCCAGTAGAAGAGAGGTGTATTAGAAGCAACATTCCCTTTTGGCTGGGGCAGACACAGAGCTGGTCTGCTCCTGTGAAGATACCGAATACTGAGCCATCCTAGAGGAGCGATTGCACGCAGAGCAGTGGGTAAGAACCCTATCTCACTCCCTAAGCCCCAGAGATACATCTGGGATCCAAGGATGCTCAGGACCCACCAGCTACCCAAACCCCACCCCTCCAGAATTCCACTTCCCTTCTGCCCCTGCCTGGTCCTTTTGGCTGGGGCAGACATGTAGCTGGCCTGCTCCTGTGGAGATACTGAATCATGAGCCATCCTAGAGGAGCCACTGCACTCAGAGCAGCAGACACCTAGCTGGTGTGCACTTGTGGAGACATCATCATATCCTGAGCCATCCTAGAGGAACAACCGCACCCAGAGCAGAAGGATTTCCAGATCCCAGAGGTGGCCTGAGTCCCAGGAGTTCTTCCACCCAGGAGATTAGGATCATAAGATCACAGAGACAACTGGACTCTGAGGAGCTCTGACACAAGCAAGATAACAGGAAATACAGACTCAGTCTTACACAGTGAGGGGAGGTAACACTAGAGTTAACCAGATGGCAAAAGGCAAGCACAAGAACATAAGCAACAGAAATCAAAGTTACTTGGCATCATCAGTACCCAGTTCTCCCAATATAGCAAACCCTGGACACCCCATCACACTGGAAAAGCAGGATTCAGAATTAAAATCACTTCTCGTGATGATGATAGAGGATTTTAAGAAGGACATAAGTAACCCCCTTAAAGAAATACAGGAGAGCACAAATAAACAGCTAGAAGCCCTTAAAGAGGAAACACAGAAATCCCTTAAAGGACTGCAAGAAAACACAAAGAAGGAATTAAACAAAAACATTCAGGATCTGAAAATGGAAATAGAAACAATAAAGAAATCTCAAAGGGAGACAACCATGGAGATAGAAAACCTAGGAAAGAGATCAGGAGTCATAGACGCAAGCATCAACAACCGAATACAAGAGGTAGAAGAGAGAATCTCATGTGCAGAAGATATCATGGAAAACATTGACACAGCTGTCAAAGAAAATGCAAAATGCAAAAAACTCCTAACCCAAAATATTCAGGAAATCCAGGACACAATGAGAAAACCAAACCTATGGATAATAGGTATAGATGAGAGTGAAGATTACCAACTTAAAGGGCCAGTAAATATCTTCAACAAAATTATTGAGGAAAACTTCCCTAACCAAAAGAACTAGATGCCCATAAACATACAAGAAGCTTACAGAACATCAAATAGACTAGATTAGAAAAGAAATACCTCCAGTCATATAATAATCAAAACATCAAATGCACAAAACAAAGAAAAAATACTAAAAGAAGTAAGGGAAAAAAGTCAAGTAACATATAAAGGCAGACCTATAAGAATTACACCAGACTTCTCACCAGAGACTATAAAAGCCAGAAAAGCCTGGACTGACATCATACAGACCCTAAGAGAACACAAATGCCAGCCCAGACTACTATACCCAGCAAAACTCTTAATCACTATAGATGGTGAAACCAAGATATTCCATGAAAAAACCAAATTTGCACAATATCTTCCCACAAACTCAGTACTTCAAAGGATAATTGATGAAAAACGCCAATACAAGGAGGGAAACTACAACCTAGAAAAAGCAAGGAAGTAATCTTCCAACAACCCCAAAAGAAGATAGCTATACAAACATAATTCTACCTCTAATAACAAAAATAACAGGAAGCCACAATCATTTTTCCTTAATATCTCTTAACATCAATGGACTCAATTCTCCAATAAAAAGACACAGACTATCAGACTGGTACAGAAACAGGACCCAGAATTTTGCTGCATACAAGAAACACAACTCAGTGACAAAGACAGACACTACCTCAGAATAAAAGGATGGAAAACAAACTTCCAAGCAAATGGACCCAAGAAACAAGCTGGAGTAGCCATTCTAGTACCAAATAAAATCTACTTTCATCCAAAAGTAATCAAAAAAGATAAGGAAGGACACTTCATACTCATCAAAGGAAAAATCTACCAAGGTGAACTCTCAATTCTGAACATCTATGCTCCAAATGCAAGGGCACCTACATACATAAAAGAAACTTTACTAAAGCTCAAAACACACATTACACCTCACACAATAATAGTGGGGGATTTCAGCACCCCACTCTCAGCAATGGAAAGATCATGGAAACAGAAACTAAACCAAGACGCTTTGAAATTAACAGAAGTTATGAACCAAATGGACTTAACAGATATCTATAGAACATTTCATCCTAAAACAAAAGAATATACCTTTTTCTCACCACCTCATAGTACCTTCTCCAAAATAGACCATATAACTGGTCACAAAACAGGCCTCTACAGATACAAAAAGATTGAAATAATCCCTTACACCTTATCAGATCACCACGGACTAAGACTGGTCTTTAATAATGACAAAACCAATGGAAAACCCACACACACACATGGAAACTGAACAACTCTCTACTCAATGATGACTTGGTCAAGGAAGAAATAAAGAAAGAAATTAAAGACTTTTTAGAATTCAATGAAAATGAGGATATATCATACCAAAACTTGTGGGACTTCATGAAGGCAGTGCTAAGAGGAAAACTCAGAGCTCTAAGTGCCTACAAAAAGAAACTGGAGAGAGCACACACTAACAACTTGACAGCACAACTAAAAGCTCTAGAACAAAAAGAAGCAAATACACCCAAGAGGAGTAGAAGGCACGAAATAATCAAACTCAGGGCTGAAATCAACCAAATAAAAACAGAAAGAACAATACAAAGTATCAACAACACCAGGAGCTGGTTCTTTGAGAAAATCAACAAGATAGATAAACAGTTAGCCAGATTAACCAGAGGGCACAGAGACAGTATCCAAATTAATAAAACCAGAACTGAAAAGGGAGACATAACAGCAGAAACTGAAAAAATTCAAAAAAATCATCAGATACTACTACAAAGGCCTATACTCAACAAAACTGGAAAACCTGGATGAAATGAAAAATTCCTAGACAGATACCAGGTACCAAAGGTAAATCAGGAGCAGATAAACCATCTAAACAGTCCCATAACCCCTAAGGAAATAGCAGCAGTCATTAAAAGTCTCCCCACCAAAAAAAGCCCAGGACCAGATATGGTTTTAGTGCAGAATTCTATCAGACCTGCAAGGAAGACCTAATACCAATTCTCTTCAAACTATTCCACAAAATAGAAACAGAAGGAACACTACCCAATTCATTCTATGAAGCTACAATTACACTCATACCCAAACCTCACAACGACCCAACAAAGAAGGAAAACTTCAGACCAATCTCCCTTATGAACATCGATGCAAAAATACTCAATAAAATTCTAGCAAACCGAATGCAAGAACACATCAAAACAATCATCCATCATGATCAAGTAGGTTTTATCCCAGGAATGCAGGGATGGTTCAATATTCAGAAATACATCAATGTAATCCACTATATAAACGAAGTCAAAGGGGAAAAAAAAACATGATAATCTCACTAAATGCTGAGAGAGCATTTGACAAAATTCAACATTCCTTCATGTAAAAGTCTTGGAAAGATCAGGAATTCAAGGCCCATACCTAAACATAGTAAAAGCAATATACAACAAACCAGTAGCCAACATCAAACTAAATGGAGAGAAACTTGAAGCAATCCCACTAAAATCAGGGACTAGACAAGGCTGCCCACTCTCCCCCTACTTATTTAATATAGTATTGGAAGTCTTAGCCAGAGCAATTAGACAACAAAAAGAAGTCAAAGGGATACAAATAGGAAAGGAAGAAGTCAAAATATCACTAGTTGCAGATGATATGATAGTATACTTAAGTGACCCCCAAATTTCCACCAGAGAACTCCTAAACCTGATAAACAACTTCAACAAAGTGGCTGGTTATAAAATCAACTCAAACAAATCAGTAGCCTTCCTCTACATGAAAGATAAACAGACTGAAAAAGAAATTAGGGAAATTACATCCTTCACAATAGTCGGAAATAATATAAAATACCTTGGTGTGAATTTAACCAAGCAAGTGAAAGACCTGTATGACAAGAAGCTCAAATCCCTGAAGAAAGAAATCGAAGATCTCAGAAGATGGAAAGATCTCCCATGCTCATGGATTGGCAGGATTAATATAGTGAAAATGGCCATCTTGCCAAAAGCAATCTACAGATTCAGTGCAATTCCCATTAAAATCCCAACTCAATTCTTCACAGAGTTAGAAAAGGAAATTCTCAAATACATTTGGAATAACAAAAAACCCAGGATAGCGAAACCTATTCTCAACAATAAAAGAACTTCTGGAGGAATCACCATCCCTGACCTCAAGCTGTATTACAGAGCAATAGTGATAAAAACTACCTGGTATTGGTACAGAGACAGGCAGGAAGATCAATGGAATAGAACTGAAGATCCAGAAATGAACCCACACACCTATGGTCACTTGATCTTTGACAAAGGAGCTAAAACTGTCCAGTGGAAAAGGGACAGCATTTTCAACAAATGGTGCTGGTTCAACTGGAGGACAACATATAGAAGAATGCAAACTGATCCATTCTTATCTCCTTGTACAAAACTCAAGTCTAAATGGATAAAGGACCTCCACATAAAACCAGCAACACTGAAACTAAGAGAAGAGAAGGTGAGGAAGAACCTCAAATACTTGGGCACAGGGGAAAAGTTCCTGAACAGAACACCAATGACATATGCTTTAAGATCAAGAATTGACAAATGGGACTTCATAAAATTGCAAAGTTTCTGTAAGGCCAAGGACACTCTCAATAGGAAAAAACGATAACCAACAAATTGGGAAAAGATCTTTACCAATCCTTCATCTGATAGAGGGCTAATATCCAATATATACAAAGAACTCAAGAAATTAGACTCCAGACAACCAAATAACCCTATTTAAAAAATGGGGTATAGAGCTTAACAAAGAATTTTCAACGGAGGAAACTCGAATGGCTGAGAAGCTCCTAAAGAAATGTTCAGGATCCTTAGTCGTCAGGGAAATGCAAATCAAAACAACCCTGAGATTCCATCTCACACCAGTCAGAATAGCCAAGATTAAAAACTCAGGTGATAGTAGATGCTGGCGAGGATGTGGAGAAAGAGGAACACTCCTCCATTGTTGGTGGGACTGCAAGATGGTGCAACCACTTTGGAAATCAGTGTGGCGGTTCCTCAGAAAATTGGACATAGTATTACCTGAGGATCCAGCTATACCACTCCTAGGCATATACCCAGAAGATGCTCGAACATATAATAAGGACATATGCTCAACTATGTTCATAGCAGCCTTGTTTATAATAGCCAGGAGCTGGAAAGAACCCAGATGTACTTCAACTGAGGAATGGATACAAAAATATGTGGTATATTTACACAATGAAGTATCACTCAACTATTAAAAACAACCAATTCGAGAAATTCCTAGGTAAATGCATGAATCTAGAAAATATCATCCTGAGTGAGGTAAGCCAATCACAAAAGTACACACATGGTATTCACTCACTGATTACTGGATATTAGCCCAGAATCTTGAAATACCCAATATTCAACTCACAGGTCACATGAAGCTCATGAAGAAGGAAGACCAAGTGGGGATGATTCAATCCTTCTTAGAAGGAGCAACAAAATACTCAAGGGAGCAAATATGGAGACAAAGTGAGGGACAGAAACTGAAGGAGGGGCTGTCTGAAGACCATTCCACCTGAGTATCCATCCCATGTCCAGCCACCAAAGGTAGATGCTGATGTGGAAGTAAGGAAGTGTATGCCGATAAGAGCCTGATATAGATGTCTCCTTAGAGGTCTGCAAGAGTCTGACATATTCAGAGGCAGATGCTCATAGCTAACCTTTGAACTGATCATGGGGTTCCCAATGGAGGAATCATAGTGAAGACTTTAGGAGCTGAAAGGGTTTGTGGCCCCATGAGGAGAACAACAATACCAACCAACCAGAGCTCCCAGGGTCTAAACCACCAGCCTGGGAGCACTTAGGGAGGGATCCATGGCTTTGGCTTTATATGTAAGAGCGGAGGGCCCTGCTGGGCATAGGTGGGAAAAGAGATCCTTGGTCTCATGAAGGCTGGACGCCCCAGGGGTGGGAATTTGAGGGTGGGGGTGGGAGTGGGGTGGGTTGGTTGGGGTACATCGACAGAGAAGCAGGAGGAGGGGTGAGGGGATAAGGGGTTCCTGGGTGGGTGGGGGATGGTGTAAGGTGATAACATATGAAATATAAATAAAACATTCAATAATAATAAAAAAAAGAAGCAACATTCCAATTCTAGCTACTGACAATTGTTAGTGGTAAGGAAGGGAATGGTCATTTTTTCCTAAGTGTGAAGGTCTGATAACTCAACCAATCTCCAGTGGAAGGTCACCTATCCAAGAATATTTGAGCACCAAAACTTGCCTTGATAGAAATAAGAAAGACACAAAGTTGGCTGGGAAAGGAAATGGGATGAATTAGAAGAGAGTTTGGGGTTGGGAGTTTAAATATGATCAAAATTTTTTCTACAAAATTCTCAAAGGACTAATAAAAATAGTAAAATATTTTAAAAAGGAAAACACAAGAGGCAGCTAGAGAAATGGCTTTTCCGTTAAGAACATGTGTTACTCTTGCAGAGGACTTAAATGAGTTAAATTCCTAGCACCCACACTGGCTGACTTACAGCTTCCTGTAACGCCAGTTCCAGGAGGATCTGACGTCTCTGTCCTTCACAGGCACTGGAATCTATCTTCTTGTCCAGTCTTAAATCACACACACACACACACACACACACACACACACACACACACACACAACACACATACTACATATATCCATAACATGAATGCATGCACAGGCACTGAATCTCATGCACATATACCTAACACACATGTATATAACTTAAACGTATGCCTTACTGTGAAGAAGTTACAGAAGTAGCGAGGACGGGAAATTGTATAGACAAAAGAAGGCTGGAGGTATTTAACACATATACAGCATGTTTTCTAAAAATTCAGAAAAAAAGAACAAAATGTTTTAAAAGTTGAAAAACATGACCAATTAAATTTTCTAGTTTATATTGGAATCTTTTATTCAAATTGATGCTGCATTGTACCAAGAAAATTCAATACAGAAATGTAATAATAGTAGTAATAATTAAAATGTTTACAGCAGATCGTGGTTGGAATAGTTTTCTCAAAATATTCATGTAAATCCCAGTCTTTGGATCTCTGGATGTGGCATTTTGAAAACTGCGGTATTTACACATATACCTTATGTATTACAGTCCTAAGTCCAGTGACTTATAAGACAAAAAAGGCAGAGGTTTGAGATACTTGGGAGAGGGCAAGAAATCAAGGACTAGAGTTGCATTTCTACAACTCAAGACCATTACACATTTCCAACCGACTGTGAAAAGCAAAGAAAAATAAATGAGGAGGAGAAGGAAAAGCAAGAGGAAACACAAAGAAGGAACAGCACGTGAGAAATGAGTTTATTGCAGCTATCAAAATGGATTCAGGAAGCAGTTAATGCTTACATTAGCAAATTAACAGCAAATGTGTGTGGTTTCAATTTATATGAATAATTATTATTCAAATAAAATTATAAAAGAAACAAAACATAGAACACTCTTGAAGTATTCAGCCAAAAGGAAACAGAGAGTTTTGGTTGTAAGAGTAAAAACCCTCACGTTCTACTGTTAAATACTTTCAGGGCAAAGAATTTGAAGTCATCTGTGAGTAACATTCCCCACAGCTCTGTTCAGTGCTGGAGAGTGGGTAAGCATGACCCAGAAGTCCTTGGGGGTAGGGGAGGAGCTACTAGGACTGTAATTAGGTACTTTGACATAGTCTTATTCCAGAATTATAAACTTAGCTTTCCCTCACTTCAGTTGTCTCCTCCTAAACAGCTAAAGTATCAATATTTATCTCACGTAGAAGGAAGTTTCTTAATGCATATAATTTCTTGAAAGCAATGGCTTGTGTACAACACTCAAGACATGATCATTGGCTTCAAAATTGAATGAGAATCTATCAAGTATATAAGAATTCAAGGAGTTCAGGGTCTACAAATCCATTCAGAAAAGATCATTTTATGGTAAAATCTAACCCAGTAAAAGCAACAGAGAAATATAGCTCTGTGATAATGCAACTGGTTATGAGAATGTAATTATGCAAATTGTGTTCATAGAGAAGAATATAAATGCTGCAAACTTTAATAATATCGGAATAACTGTGTTTTTAATATCCATGATATTTTCTGTGGAATTTGGCTGATTTTTTTTAAAAAAAATTTATTACAGAAAACCAAGATACCCTTACATCTGCTAAGCCAAATATTCATGAAAAAGTTATGAAGTGTTAAAAGTTAATCATCCAAGTGTGGAAACTGCTCTGTGCATTCTAAATAAACATTAAAAAAAATAAAAATCAACACTGCATACATTACAAAAAGATTAAAAAATCTATACGCCTTAAACCAATTCAAAGCAAGGGAATTTTAAAAGCAGCAATTTTTCAGGAAAATTAATAAACTAAAGCCAAAGATTTTTTAAATCAATAAAAATAAATGCTAGAAGCACACTTATTAAAAGAAAAAAAGAAAAGAATCCACATTGGCTAAAGAAGTGAAACTAAACAGCAAGACCTATGAGCAAAGCTTCTCAAATATGTCTGAGCATAAAGCTCAATGGTTTGCACAGAAATAGTGAGAGATTTAATTGCTTTTTAAAAAGACTGTCATGATATTAGTATAAGAAAAATTAAACTCATGACAGAAAACAATAAAGGGAACAAGATTTTAGTGATAACATTTACATAACACATTAAAAGAACCAACATGAATACTTATGCATCCACCAAGTGCAGGCTCAAAATTATGAAGCATACCGAACAAGGTTAAAGGAAACAGAAATGGATAGAGACAATTCCACATAATTGACAAACTTCTCCACACAAGGGCTTGCACCCAATTTCTGTCTGTGACAAGTTAAAATAATAAACTATCAAATAATTCTCAAATTGGGAATCATTTAGATCACATAATCTGGTCACTACATAATGAAACTAGCATTTAGTAGGTGAAGTAGAAAAGAAAATCTGGTCAACTCCAGTATACTTGATGAGGTCACATTCTCTGGCCCAGCTGCTAAGTGACAACTAACTGCTTTCCAGCAAAGATGAAAAATATCAATAATGACTTGTTTATAATGAGAGTGAGGATAGTAACAGTACAGACAGCATTTGGCAGTACTTTGGCAGTATAGGTCTTTCTTGTCTTTGGTCTAAGTAAGATGTCCAAAAGTCTGTTAGCACTACTGTAACAAATTCTAGAAGACTGGATGAGATGAAGTGAGTGAATTTAATTCCTTATAATTCTAGAGGCCTCAGGTCTCATGCTGAGGCGCTAGCATGGGAATCTAGGGCTATAGCTGAGTGGTAGTGTGTTTGTGTGGTGCATGATTCTCGAGGCCTCGGGTCTCATGCTGAGGCGCTAGCATGGGAATCTAGGGCTATAGCTGAGTGGTAGTGTGTTTGTGCGGTGCATGGTTCTCGAGGCCTCGAGTCTCATGCTGAGGTGCTAGCATGGGAATCTAGGGCTATAGCAGAGTGGTAGTGTGTTTGTGCGGTGCATGCAGAGCCCTGGGTTCATCCCAGAACTGAAAACTAAGGAGGAGGAGAAGGAAGAAGTGGAGGAAGGGAGGAAAGGGTCGGGGAGGAGAACAGTTATCTTCTGCTTGGTTTCTATGTGGTTACCTTATTCTGACTTGCTAGTGAATTCTGTTTTCCTGTGTGTTTATTTAGTCTTTATTCTCTGTTGAAGAATTTCTAGTATCTTCTCCTCTTATACAGACATAAGCCCTGTGGGACCAGGACTCCTGTCATCTCTTGCTCATCTCCTTAAAAATACTGTGTTCAAGTAAAGTCAAATCGCGCATCAGGGCTTCAATGTATCAACTTGTGGAGGGAATACTGTGAAATTCATAAAAGATGAGTCTTGCAAATTCTTTAATTCTTAGTACGACTTTTGGAACAAAGCATATGTCGAATATTGCAGCCTGCTTTCCACTGAATTTTTGCTAAGAGAATAAAATAAATTCAAAACTTTATCTACTTTATTTTCTGTTTCTTTCAATTATGAGTCTTCAACAATTCAAATCAAATAAATACTTCTCTTTTTTAAATTTTTTGATATTTTATTTACATTTCAGATGTTATCCCCTTTCCTCATTTCCCCTCCACCCAGAAACCCCCTATCCCATCCTCCCTTCTCCTGCTTCTATGAGAATGTGCTCCTACCCACCCACCTACTCCCACTTCCCTGCCCTCAAATTCTCTCACACTGGGCATCCAGTCTTCAGGGGACCAAAGACTTCCTTTCCCACCTAAGCCAGACAAGGCCATCCTTCACTACATATACAGCTGAAGCTATGGTTCCCTCCTGATGTGCTCGCAAGCTGGTGGTTTAGACCTTGGGAGCTCTGATTGGTTGGTATTGCTGCTCTCCCCATGGGGCCACAACTCCCTTCAGCTCCTTCAGTCTTCTCTCTAACTCCTCCATTGGGAACCCCATGCTCAGTTCAATGGTTAGCTGTGAGCATCCACCTCTGTATATGTCAGGGTCTGGCAGACCTCTAAGGAGACAACTATATCAGGCTCCTGTCAGCATGCACTTCCTGGCATCCACATCAGCATCTGCCTTTGGTGACTGCACCTGGGATGGATACCTTTGAGAAACGTCTTTAATAAGAGAACTGTCAAGCTTTCTCTTTTGTTAAAAAAGCCAGGCTTTGCATTCCTATATTATAAAAACAAACACATCAGGAGTTCACTCTTTTAAAAACAAAATCTGTCTATTTTCTCCTTTCTATAAGATACTTGTCCCTTAAACTAAGATCATTCTTAAAGTTAACTCATTGCGTGTTGTAGACTTTGAATGCATGCTTGACTTATAAAATAATTGATAAAGAATCTTGAATCTTCTGCCTTTATCTCCTCACTTGTCATGATAACAATACTTTCTCACTTCACATATACATAACCGTATACAACTTGCAGAAGAAATGGACTGCAAAGAGTAACAACTAGATCCAGTGGCCACATATTAAAAGACCTCAAAGTTGGATGAACTCGATTTTTTCTTTTAATTTTAAGGTTAAAGGTTAAATAAAGATGTGTAAACTGTAAAGGGAAGCTTATTTTAAAGCCAAACAATATCATGACTGTAAAACTGTTCTTATAACCCTAAAGCATCTAGACTTAACTATGCTAAAGCCAGAGCAATACTAGAGGAAAGAACAGAGAGACTATGCACTGTTCTGTGAAATTTCCTTACAAATGTACTCATGAAATAAGAATCTCTTGAATAAAGTACAAACTGTATTGACAGTAGTGTTAGATGATACCTCTGCTGCATAATGCCTCTTAAACATTGAACATATACAAAGAAATAACATCTAAAACTGTCTCATGGGCAGAATTACTGACTTTATCTAGGAGTAAGCTATTTTCAATCTTCAAGGCAAAATGATACACAATGCTCAGAATCCCAAGGGACATGTTTGTAGTCATCAATTTTCTTGTTGATGTTGAATACCACCTGACAAGAAGCAAAGGTTTATTTTGTCCCACATCCCTCAAAGCAGGGAAGACATGATAGCAGGAATATGAGACAGCTTGTCAGAACACAGCCACTTTCAGGAAGCATAGAAAGATTAATGCTTACACTCAGCCCACTTCCTCCTTTTCATAGTCTTGGATCCAGACCATGGAATAGTGCTACTTACATTCAGGATAGATCTTCCCATCTCTGTTACACCTCTCTCATAGACACACACAGAGGAATGTTCCCATGACAATTATGAATCAAATTGATGCCCAAGATTAACTATTATATCACATCAGCATTATTTTCTATCTATCACACTTATGAGAGTATATTGAAATAGTCCTTTTGTTATATGAATGGAAAAAATATATAATTCTACTCCAAAATTAAATATCAAAATTATTTGAAGTCATGGAAATACCTGAACCAACTTATTCCTGTTTGTAAACAGGATGCCATTGTAATGACAGTCATCAAAACCTCAGACTGTTAACAATACATGAAAATACTGTTTTATGCAGATATTTTTGTTTTATATTTCACAGTGAACACTGTTAACAAATTTTAGAGCACAAATCCTTAGGTGCATAGGCTTAAACAAGTAGAGAACATCCAAAATTACTTAAGTAAATGTTAGGAATAACAACAAAACCCAATGCCTTTGTGGCAAGAAAAATCAGTGAATGAATTATAGAAAATTCACAAATGAGGAGTAAAATTATTACACAAAAGAGAACATTATAATAAAATTGAATCAACTTTTACAAACAGCTTAACTGACTGAATTTTCATGCTGTTCATTTTCCTGGAAATTATCTTAATCAGAAAGGACTTTTGCTATCATCAGGCATTAAAATTCCCTTGGTATTTTTATTATATACTATAGAAATACAATATATAATTACATCCCAGGTATCATCATTTAGATAGATGTCTAGCTATTCCCAACATTGTAATATCATAACACTTTGGTATTGGTTTGTCTTATTTTTCTGATGGGTGGATAGATTTCTATTGCTAGTGGCAATAAGATTCATCAAAAATAGAAGCACTAAAATTATCATTGTTAGCATTTTGTCTAAAAATAAGATGAAGAAGTGATATCAGATTATCTAAATTCTATCATGAAAAAGAAAGCCAGTGGCAATAAGATTCATCAGAAGTAGATACACTAAAATTATTAATGTTAGCATTTGGTCTAAGCTCTGCTCCACCCTCTTCCCCCACACCTCACTACACAGCCACCAAACATCTTCCTTCTCTCCTTATCTTTTTATAAAACACAGCAATAATTACAAATACTTTTAGGGTCTTGCCATGTTCTTTATTATTTGAGTTTTGTGTCTATCTCTGATTAAGCCAGTGATGGTAGACTGCAGAGATCCTTCTATATTTGTTGCATGTATGGTTGGAATTCCTCCAACCTAAGAGCTAGGTAAAACTGGCATGAGGACAAGCAACCCATGTCCCAGGATCCAAGAGGGCTAAGAGTTTTTTGAAGTTTCTGAGGGAATTAGCTGTGTTACTTTTTTTAAAATGAAAATGGTATATGAGTATATACATTAACAAGTCTATGCAAGCCGGGCAGTGATGGCGCAGGCCTTTAATCCCAGCACTTGGGAGGGAGAAGCAGGCAGATTTCTGAGCTTGAGGCCAGCCTGGTCTACAGAGTGAGTTCCAGGACAGCCAGGGCTACACAGAGAAACCCTGTCTATGCAAGTGTCAATTTCTTAATTAACCACACATTCACCATGTATTATTGTACACTAATATTTGCTTAGTACTTTTGAGGTAGCCAGATATTCTGTGAGAACACGCTATCAACTTTCTTGTCCTCAGAGTATTTGTAGGCTAGTACTTAAACTTTAAAAGTTCATCTGAAGACCTGCAGTAACTCTTTAAACAAGTTTCCCAGAATTGATCTTTTCTTACAACTTGCCTGAATGTATTCTCCAGCCTTCTATGTACTGAGAATATTGAAGACTTTCAAACATGTATGGAATCATCATAAAACTGTGCAGAATAGAAAAATAGTAAAGTTTTTTTTGTGTGTGGAAGAAGGACAGAGATGCTATGATTGCAGAGCACAGAGACTTGTCAGGTTCTCTGATCCACAACAGCACCCTACTAATGATGTGAAAAGAAGAATCACTCTCTGGTCTTGTCATCCGAAGCTTCGGAGACCTTCTATGGAGCCCTTTGCTCATAGTTCATTTAATTTATTAGTGAAGTGAGCAAGAAAGGTCTTCTGTACATGACAGAGATGAAAGCGGAAGGAAGTCAGCTTTGAGGTACAAAGAAAACAGGCTGGCTGGCTGGCAGACCTTGTAGCACTAGAAAAAAGTCAAAGTCTATACTATTTACAATCAGGATTATGTGGCACAGGAAAAGAATACACTAAGCTTTGGTGCAAAGCATTATAATTTCTCTTTTAAAATATTTATTTTACTGTTTCTAAGTTGAAAGAAAGATGCAAAGACTTCTAATACAGTCTCCGCTCATTGCACGTTTAGCATGCCCCATTCTGTACATATTTTGTTAGTGTGGTATGTTTATTACAATTGATAAATAAGTACTGTTATAAATCTTTATAGTAAGTTTATAATAAGGCTTGCTCCACCTTGGAGTACAGTCTGTGCAGCTTGGAAGAACATATTCGTGTTTGGCAACCACTAAAGTATTAGACAGAGCTGTTTTATTGCTCAAAATGTCTTCGTTGCCCTACCTCTACCCTCCTTCACAACTACAGCAACCACTGATATTATTATATTATTTTCATAACTTTACATTTTCCAGAGTGCCGAGTAAGTGAAGTTTTACAGAATACAGATATTTCTTATTAGTTTTTTTCACATATTAACTTACAGTTTACTTTTATCAGTATCTTTATATGCCCCATTATTTATTTGTAACATTGGATAATGTTATGTAGTCTCTAGAACTACAAAGGTTTATTCTTTTTTTCTGTATCTTGATTGCTTCCAAATTTTAAAGATTATAGACAAAGCCACTATAAATACATTTGTGCCTTTTAAACAGACGTGAATTGCAATTACTTTGAGTAAATTCCAAGGAACCCCACCATTGGATTGGGATATGTGAGTAAACTAGGTGCTTTTATCCTTGCCCGACAAAATAACTTAGGGGAGGAAGGACTTATTTTTACTGACAGCCTGAGGGTACAAGAAGCTGCAGCTGTAGGAATGTGGGGAAGCTTATCACAATCAGGAAGCAGAGAGAGATAAAAACTAAATTTTTTAAAAAAGATGTAGAAACGAATAAAAAGGGAATACATTTGTAGAGGTCATGTCGGAACGAAAGATAAATAGTGAATGATCTAACAATCCCCAGCCCTCCTGCTGCTGTATACTCTCCAATGACCTTGCCTCCTCTCTTGTAATCTCAAAACGGAACAAAATACTCCATCAAATAAAAAGATTGTGAAGGGCTATTTTATGACAAAATCCACAGGTAGAGGAAACCCATACAGTATTTAAAAATACCATTTATAAATCCGTCTCCCTCTGTGATGTTTAGTTAAATTGGAAAAGGTAGGAATCTAATTCTACATAATGAACTTCATCTTTGACCTTTCCCCTATTAGTAAGGCTTTCTTACATATGAAAGAAACACAAATGTGTATATGTTGTTTTGCTGAGAAATATATCCTAGATGCATTGTATGAGTTCATAATAATTGTTTTCATGCAATTGTGTTGTTCTGTGGTGCAAACTCAATTTGTTCCTAAAATGTATAAAATATACAAAGAACATAATCTGCAGCCACTTAACTTTCTATTTTTAACCTCATTGCATGCTAAAATTAGCCATTCTTTACATGTTTAATTTGATGTCTGAATGTATCTGTAAATATAAATATTTTAGGATTTTTGACTGCTACAAACTCATTTGAAAAAATAAACAGCAATAAAAATAAGGCAAAGTATACATTTTAGTTAAGCCTAGATAGGATAGAACTCCAAAAATATGGAACTAAAGAAAAAAGCAAGTTCATTAAGACCTGCTCAAAGGCTTTTGAAGATGTCCTTTGGCAAAAACTTCACTCTATGCCTTTAGACTGAAGAGGATTATATAATTTAGGTAAAATACTTAATCAGCAGTCAAAACAGTTACTAAAGGTATAAACATGTGAACCTAAAATAAAAAAGATGGAAAAAGAAATCCTTGTAGAAATCCTTAACTTCCTTGGTTAAGTATATTTATAGATATTTTATTTTCTTTGGAGCTCTTGTAAATGGGAGTGTATCCATAATCTCTTTCTTTGTATGCTTGCTGTTAGTAGATAGAAAAACTTGTTTTGCACAAGATGATTCTGTGTCCTGCTACACTGATGAATTTATTTATCATTTCTAGAAGTTTTCTTGTAGAATTTTTGGATATCTCTAATGTATATCATGTCATCTGCAAATGTGGATAATTTGACTTCATCTTTCTATATTTGTATTTCTTTAACTTTTTCTCTTGCCTTATTGCTCTAGCCAGCACTTCACATGCAATACTGAAAATGAGTGGGCATAGTGGACAAGCTGTCTCATTCCTGGCTTCAGGGGGACTGCTTCAAGCGTTTCTCTAGTCATGATGATGCTGGCTGTGAGTGTCTCATTCATAGCATTTGTTATGTTGAGATATCTTTCCTCTAGCCCTACATTATCTAGGACTTTCATTATGTTATGTTGGATTTTGTCTAAGGCTTTTTTAGCATCAGTTGAGAAAATCATGTGACTTTTGATTTTAAGTTCAACTATGAACTTTATTACACTGATTGACTTGTGTATGCACATCTTTGCATTTTAGAGACAACGTCTACTTGGTCATGGTGGATTATCTTTTCTGATTCATGTTTGTATATTTGCAAGGATTTTGTAGGGCATTTTTGAGTCCATAATCACCTAGCGTATTAGTCTATGGATTCTCTCTCTCACTCTCTCAGTCTCTCTCCCTCCCTCTCTCCTTCCCTCCCTTCCTTCCCCCTCCCCCAATCCCTGTGTCTTTACCTGGCTTTGGTATCAGATTTTGGGAGTGTGAATTCTACCTCCTGTAGTGGGAGATATTTAAATCTCTAACCCAAATATGACCAGTCAATGTAAAACACAACTCAGTAATTATGATTATATTCTGTAAGCCTAGGTTGGGCAGATACCCCTACACTACTCTGTTCCCCAGTTGTGAGACCCTTATAACTTGAGGATTTTCCAGACCCTGTGTTTGTCCATCTACCTCCTGCTTCCCAGTAATCCTCTCCTTCATTCTCTTCCTCCTCCATTGTCTTCCTTCAGTCCTCCCCTCTGCTCTCTTCCACCAACCTTTATTTCTCCACCTCCCCTTCTTCTGCCCAGTCACAGGATCCAGACTTTATTTTACAAATTAAGATGGGCAGAAGGTTCACTAGAATTCACCTGTGTAAAGACTCACACCTTCTCTGCAGCCCTTCACAGGAAAGAGGAACTATTATCACAATACAAGGCCAGGGCTATCCACAACAACCTCTCCTTCTCCTCTGCCTCTCCCACTCCTCCTTCCCTTCTCCTTTCCCCCTCCTCCTCCTCTTCTTCCTCCTCCTTCTTCATAATTTAAAAGGTTAGTTGTATCTTCCGTTAATCCATCTGGTTCTGGACGTCTTTTTTTCTGGAAAGATTTTTATTGTATTTCAATCTCTTTATTTGTTATGGATCTATGAGGTTGTTAGATTTTTTTTTCTTGTTTTAATTTTGGTGTTTTGGCAGAATCTACATATTTATCCTATTTTTAGGTTTTCTAGTTTAACAGTTTATGTTTTTAATATATTTTGAATATCTCTAGTGTCTGTTGTAAAGTTTTCTTGTTCATTTCTGATTCTGTTAATTTGGATCCTCGTTTTCTTTCTTTGATTTGTTAGTCCAAGAGACCATCAATCTTGTTTATCTCCCCAAAGAACTAGCTCTTGGACTCATTGGTTCTTTGTATTGTTTGTCTCTGGTTTTGTTTGTTTTTGCTTTGTGGTTTTTTTTGTTTTGTTTTGTTTTCTTTTTTCCACTCTGACTTTCATTATTTCTTGCCATCAACTTGATTCTGATTTGGTTTCTTCTCTGTCTTTCCAATTTTGGGGTGCAATTATTAATTTGATGTCTCCTTTATTTATGACTTTCTGTTTTATATTAATGTAGACATTTTAAAGCCATACGTTTCCCTCCTAGGAATGCTTTCAGTGTATCCCATAGGTTTTAATGTGTTTGGGTTTTCAGTTTCATTAGATCCCCCTTAAAACAAAACAAAACTGTTTTCGGTCTTTCTTAGTTTCTTCTCAGACTCATCCACTTACCATTCAATAATGATTGTTTATTCTCTAGGAATTTGCATATCCACTAAGGATTTATTTGCTGACAGTTCTAGGTTTTATTGCATTGTGGTCAGATACGAGTTATTTCTATCTATTTGGATTTGTAAAGATTTGTTTTGTGTTCCAGGATGCGTTTTATTTCAGAAATCTTCTGTCAGCTTCTGAGTGAGTTTATATTCTTTGGTGCTTGGGTGGAATATTCTGTAGACATCTGTAAAGACCATTTAATGTATGATGTCATTTATTTCTGATGTTTCTCTGTCTGCTTTTCCCTCAGATGATCTGTTGGTCTAGGTCCCGAAAAAGAATGTGAGCCAAGTGTCATTTTTAAATATTTGCTCCTATAAAATATAGGTTATTTTTCTTCTCTTCTTCAGGATACTTTTCTTATTTTTAAATTTTTGCAGATGAATTATAATGTATCACGGCAAAATTTTTTGGATGATATTTGTTCTGAATTTGTCTCCTGAGCTTTCTAGATTTGTAGTTGGGAGTCTGACATTAAATTGAGGATCTCTCTCTCTCTCTCTCTCTCTCTCTCTCTCTCTCTCTCTCACTTTTTTCCTCTTTCTTTTCCTCATCACATTCCCAACTGTTTCTAATATTCTATATAATTTAATAATTTATTTATCTTTTTTCTTGCCACTTTTCCATACTTGAAGTTTTAAAAGTTGTTTTATGAGAACTTATCTTAGAATTTTTCAACTGTTTTCAATTTGTTAGTCTATAAAACATTATTTCTCTCATAGTGTTCTTTAAGTCTATTATTTCTTTTGAGTACTCTTTTAGAAAGTATATCTCATGTATACTCCTGTTGCAATTACACCCACCCTTTTGACCCTGAACCTCTCCAGCAACCTATCAGCAACTCTACCCATTCCTGAAACCTACCTACAGAACCCATATTACAACCATCTTTTTGCAGATACTGGCCAAGTAGGGATTCCTAACTGGTGCCACTAACCCCATCCACTTGTGTTGGAATGACAGTTCCCCATCCCTAACCTGGGATCCTAGACACCCCCAACAAATCAACTTTATCCACTCTTACCAATTCCATAAATCTCAAATAAATAAGTCTGTTTTCTTTTCTAAAAATATATCAGACTCATGTAGCCAATCATATTGATGCCAGCACCCCTACTCTCCATGGGGAGCATAGGATTCATATCTACAACTTCATAGAGTACCATGTTTCAGGCATCTGCTCTCCACACCATCCAGTTCTTGTCTTCCTCTTTAGATAAGATATCCCAGACTAATATAACTGATCACAACTTTTACCAGAGGAAAAATTCAGAAACCTTTCTCTAGGTTTCTATGGTAGACAATGAGAATTCACAATCTCTACAAAAGGTCTGCTCCTGGGTTTAGAAACCTTACATGGCTTTAACTGAGCTGAGACTGATTCTGAAAGCATATTAAAGCTTGAATACTGAGTAGGTCAAAACCTAAACCCTAAGCCACATATAGCTGGACAATCACCTGACAAGTTGGAGTAACAAAAAAAAAATAGAACTTCAAATACCTATTCAACAAAATAGAGACAATATTTCCATATAAAGAAACAGGACCAAGGACCTTACCAGATGCCTAGATACCATCACGAATACATGAACATAAGTAACAGTAAGTTTCCACCAAAAATTTGTAATAATGTGATAATATTCTCTGAGAAAAGCAATCCAGATATTATATAAGACAGGGATTTCAAAATAGCATTAAAGAATGTGATAAAGAATCTCAACAATGATATGAATAAATTCCCCATGTCATACAATAGTCAAAACATCGAGTGTTCAAAACAAAGAAAAGATATTAAAAGTGGCAAGAGGAACAGCTACGTGTGAGTTCATACAAAAGCAGGTCCATCCAAATTATAGCAGACTTTTTAGTAAAGACCATGAAAGCCAAAAGGGATTGATATTCTAAAGTTATGTAAGACCACAGATGCCATCCCAGAATACTATACATAGCAAAGCTATTAGTCGTAATCCAAAAGGAAAGAGGAACTTTTAATGATGTAAACAGACTTAAAGAATTTGTGAATACCATAATAGTTCTATAGAAAATAGTGGAAGAAGTAGTTAGGTTTGATGAAAGTTAATATACATAAAATAGCCTAGGGAAAATATAAGCAATCTAGAACACTGAATCAAAGAGATCCAACAGAACACCACAAAACAATACAGTGACAGGGATTAGTAGATGCTGCTCAAGAATATTATTAATGATACCAACTTCACATCAAAGAAATCCAGGTTAACTGATTCCATCAGACAACAGAGTCGACTTTTTTTGTAACCTCTGGAAAAAACATCTCATATTACATTGTAGACCTCAAACAAATGGAACCAAAACGCAAACAGGCATAGATATTTTAATATCTTACAATGTGATCATATATTTTCTGAGACTTTTTTTGCTAGACCTTGTAATCAAGTTAATAATGTGCCTAGAGACCATTTAAGATGATAGTCAATTGGCTACCTTATTTTCTACTCAGCCTGCTTAAGTTAAACCTATCCCTAAGAAAACAAATACAACAAACTTACTGTGTTTTGAATTTCCCATGCAGCCAGCTCTAACCACCCAAAATAGATATGGAACGTTAATGTTATACTATAAACCCTTCAATGCCCCAACCCAGAAGAATGTTCATATGTATATTTGTTGGGGTAATCATTTGCTGAAAACACCCAAAGGGTTAAAAGCAATCTTAAACAACAACCAGCTCATAAATGCTGGAAGCAATATGTGTATATAGATTGATGACATATGTTTGTGGCTTTGTAATCTATTCTGAGTCAGATGAATTTAGTAAACTCACTTTTTCCCTTGCAAAGCTAAGTTAAAGATTTCTGTAGAAAAAAAATCTTTCATTTTTACCCATACCATGTTTTTTGTACTGTTCAAACAAGAAAAGTCTATTGTTAGAGGCAGGGACAATTGACAAGCAATAAGAACAGACAGATGAGAGACACACTGGACAGGCAACAGACAAGAAATAGTCAGGCAACAGAACACAAAGTATAGACAGACAAAAATCACAGGGAAAGGACTGAAGAATTCACCTTTAGTAGCAGTCGTAATCTCAACAACTCCAAGGAGTTCCTTTTTGTTTCCTTTCTCAATGCGGACATAAGCATCGTTTGGTACACACTCTGGGCTTTCTTTAATACATTATTGATTCATGACAAAATTGACTTTAAAAATAACTAAACATAAGTTATAAGGAGGTTCATTGTACTCTTATTAAAGGAAAAAAAACAACTATGGGATATTACAATATTAACACGTACAGACCAAATACAGGAGAATCAAATTTCACAAAAGAAAGAGTTAGACTTAAAATTAAAGATTGAAACAAACACAGTGGTAAATGGGAGTGGGGGGGTCAATATGCCATTCCCACCAATAGACAGACCATCTGAAAAAAAAAAACAAGTAGAGAAACTCTGTTGTTGAATGACACCATAAATAAAATGAACCTAACAGATATCTACAGAACATTCCACCCAAATGCTAAATAGTACACATATTTACTCAGCAGCCCACTGGGATTCCTCTCAAACAGACCACAAAATAGGACACAAAGAATGTTTCAACAGATACAGAAGCAATGAAATCACATATATCATTGTATTTGGATACCATGTAAAGATTGATATCAAATATATGAGAACAAAAACAAATTCATGGAAGTTATGAAAACAAACAAACAATAAAAGAAAACAAACAAAACCAGTACTAAACCAAAAGTAGACTTAAGGAATAATAAAGGCTGGGTAGAAATCCCTGATTGAGATTAAATATATAATATAACATCTCCTAACTAAAACCAAGAGTATAAGAACAGATGCAGTCAGTGAAGAGTTATATAAGACCTTTAAAGGAAGAGTAATACTAAAAGTACTCTTCAAAGTATTGCACAAAATAAGAAAGAAAAAACAGTTCCAGATTTCTTTTACAAAACCATTATTGCCCTGGTATGAAAACTAGAAAAAGACTCAACCTGGAAGAAAGAAAAGGAAAGAAAAGGCAAGAAAAGGAAAGGGAAGGAAAGGGAAGAGAAGAAAATAGAAGAAAAGAAAAAAGAAAAAAAGGGAAAATTATCAGCTAATGCTTGATGAATATAGATACAAGAATTCTCAATAAAAGATTTGCAAACTGAATTTAAGAACATATAAATAGGCTATCATAAATTCAGCATCATCCCAGAGATACAAAGATGTTAAAACTACATAAATCAATAACTATCATCTGCCGTATAGATATACTAATCAAAAGAGCACACTATGACCTCATTAGATGCAGAAAAGGCCTTTGACAAAATCCAACATCCATTCATGATTAAAGTCCTGGAAAGAATAGGGATCCAGGTGACATATCTGGATATGTCATATCATAAAGGCAATACACAGGACTACCACAGCCAACATAATCCTAAATGGAAAATATAAACAACAAGCATCTCCACTAAAATCAGGAACAAGACAAGGATTTCTGCTTCCTCCCATGCTGTTCAAAAAGAAAAATACTTAGCTACCAAAAAATAAAAAACAAAAACAACAACAAAAAACAAAAACAAAAAAACAGGGTCATCAAAGCAATCACAAACAACAGGAACAAGAAGAAAACTGCCAGAGGTTTTACCATGAAAGATTACAAGTTATACTACAGAGCTACTTTAATGAGAATAGTAGGCTACAAGCATAAAAAAACAAATACCCAATAGATGAAATAGAATTGAAGACCCCAGTATAATCCTACACTCCTATAGCCACTTGCTTTTTGACATAAAAGGGGGGAAAAAAAGAGCCAACAGCACACATTGGAGAAAAGCCAGCATCTTCAGTGAACAGTGTGGCCCCAGGAGGAGAGCAACAATACCAACTAACCATAGCTCCCAGGGTCTAAACAACCAGCCTGGGAGCACTTAGGGAGGGATCCATGGCTCCAGCTGTATATGTAAGGGAGGATGGCCCTGTCGGGCATAGGTGGGACTGGAGATCCTTGGTCCCATGAAGGCTGGACCCCATGTGTGAGGAAATTCGAGGGTGGGGAGGTGGGAGTGGGGGGGTAGGTAGGGGCACATCCGCAGAGAAGCAGGAGGAAGGGAGATTGGATAGGGGGTTCCTGGGAAGGAGGTGGGGAAATGGGGTAAGGGGATAACATCTGAACTGTAAATAAAATATCCAATAAAAAATGGATGGATACACAATAGTAAAATGAAACTCCTTCCTAATCTCTCACTCCAAACAAAACTCAACTCCAAATGGATCAAGGACCTAAATATAAGATGTGGCACCCTCAATCTGAAAGAGGAATAATTAAGATTTCACTTAAACTTATTGGCACAGGAAGGACTTTCTGAAGAGGATTCTGATTACACAGGAAAAAAGCACCAACAATTAATAAAACTCATGAAACCACAAATTCTTTATACCACAAAAATAGCTCAACTAAGGAGGATTCTACAGAATAGGAAAAATCTTTGCTAGCTATACATCTAATAGAAGGTTAATCCTAGAATATGCAAAGAATTCGAGAGACCAGGATAGTACAGCTGCAGTGGAGACCCAGGCATATTAGAGATTCCATGAACATGGGCAACAGCCACGAATAAGATCAGGTATAGAGTTCACTGGACCTGAGTCTACCAGTCAAACTGTGTGTATGTTACATTTTTCCAAAGTCTCTGTTTCACCTCCTTCCTTGGAGTTACTCGTTAGGGCTTCTACCCTAGCTTCACTCTGACAGTCTATGAACTGAAATAAACTCTTTCCTCCCCAAGTTGCTTTTGATCAAGGTATTTAGCAAAGCAACATAAAACAAATTAGGTCAGGGTGTGGTACAGATTCCCCATTTGTGGATGAGCACTCCATTGAGTCTGCACTTTGATTGTCTGTGAATTTCTGAGTTAACCACTATCCAATGCACAGGGAAACCCCTGGTGAAGTCTGAGAGAGCTGCACTAATGTATGGGTAGAGGAGATACAAATTTAGAGGGCAACTTGATACTATGTCCATTTAAAAATATATTAGTAGCTTTATCTTTGGTACCTGTGAGCCACATCAGTCTTCACTGTATTCACAGGTTTTAATCTGGGTAAAATTATACATGACTTTATATCAGCACTGCATCATATCTGTCACTATGGTTACAGATGTGATTCACCAAACCTGGTTAAAACATTTTGATTTACATTATTAAACATATTGACAGATTTAATCATGTATATATTATAGTGTTATGAAGAGAGACTGGGAGAGGAAAGGTATTATGACGCTTTCAAACCTTTGAAAATAAATTCTGAGCCATTTTCAAGGGAATAAATTTGAGAACTGCTGCCAAGGCGCATTTCTTGGAGGGCACTCTACTTTATTCCTCTGTTTAGGTTTGTATATAATCCATGGCTTTTACTTTGATGGTTGAATTAAACTTCCATTGACTCTAACTTAAATAGTAAAAGTTGTATACAATCCATAGCTTTTATTTACTGACTGAATCAAATTACAATAGTGTAATTTAACTAGCATGCCTATATATCCATTGAGTGAGTCAGGTAGATCTTGGGTTTCAGAATACAATCTGAATATATTCTATATTATATTCTAAATAAAGAAGCAAGGATAGTTCCAAGCATATTGTATTATTCTTTTGTCCAGAATTACCCTTTTGAATGAAGTTCAAAATGTGTAGTGACCATGATCATCTTTGTGCTTTGGACCTGTAACTTCTCTAATAACTACCTGTAGTCCTGGTATACCATATTGCTTCCTTGTTGGATTTCAAGTATGCCAGATGTTTGTCGCCTTCAGAACTCTGCTTCTTCTCTTTTTGATTACTATACTATCCGAGATAGATATGCAGATGTCTCACCACTTAGGAAGCTTATTCTTAAGCCACCTTCCACCTACCCTTAAACGGTAAACTTTAGAGGTCTCGAACACTTCCCTCTTACTTCTGTTCTTGCAAGCAGTTAACACTGTCTATTGCAAAATACATTTCCACTTACGTTTTCCTTGCTTTTCTTTTGGGGAGGTATCGACAAGTATTCCCAACTCTTCTAGAAATCACCATGTAAAATCAGGTTGCTCTGATTTCTGTTCATTCTCCTGACTCAGTTCCATTAAAGCTTGGATTATAGGCATAAGACATCATGATGGTTATTTTGTTTACTGTTTGATGTCAATTCCATAAAATTTGAGAATTCTGTATGATTTGCTATAGTTATTTGATAATCTATATTGTGTTTTATTATCATTATTTCATGGTATAAAGAAACTAGGTGTCAAAAGGAAGTGGAGGGAATAAGGTAATGGGCTGCCACTAGGTGGCACTAACAACAGATGGTCGAAAAGCACTCAGGTGCATGGCCAACATAGTGGGGATCAAACAGAAGTCCTCAGCCTGGGAACCCCGTGCTAGGGGTTGTGGGGCCAGGACTCTGGGTAAAAGGAAAGAATGTCAGAAGGGCCTAGGAGTCTAGGTCAGAGAGAGCGTTGAGTGGCTTTTGGACATTTAAAAAAGCAGTATCTTAATTTTTCTTTCACTGTTGTTTGTTATGTTTAAGGATAAATTTAACTGAGGAAAATAATAAGAAAAAAATTCTGATGAAACTCAAGTTAAAAATTTCTAGAAAAGTATCTCGTTCTCATGAATAGAAGAGTAAATAAATAGTAAGCTGTCCACATTAGACAAGTGGATTACAAACTTAAAACAGTCCCTGTTAAAAACACAAATCCCATTTGTTTCTCATAAGCAGGAAAGATATCAAAAGTTCACAGGAAATACCCAAATAGTTAACACTGGTTTTGACAAAAGAGCAAAAGTGAAGACATTACATTACTGATTACAAAACCCACAGTGCTAATGAAAACATATGACACAGGCAAAAAAGCAGTACTATGGATCAACAGAAGAAAATAGAAAGCCCAGAGACCAAGCTATGTGATTCATGACCAGTTGCCTTTAAAAAAAGCAATTATAAGTATAAACATATTATACATTAAACTTACAGAACCTTAAAATCTACTCAACATTGACTTACAACAACAAATAAAAAATAAAATGATAAAAATACAAAGCATGAAACTCCTTGATAATCATTTTCTAAAACATGACTTCAAAAGCATAGACAACAAAATAAATAATAAGATGACATAAAACTGAAAACACAATACAGATTGGGAAAAAATGGTGTGTGTGCGTGCGCATGCGTGTGTGTGTGCTCACACATACACATGCGAGTGATTAATATTTAAGTATATGAGAACCTCAGACAATTCTATAGCATTAATCAGATAGCATGAATTTTAAATAGTTGAAAGACATTTTTCCTAAAAAGGACCTAGAAATTGATGCTAATCATGTAAAAAGCTACTCATGACTGTCATTAATCTTTTGAAAATCAAAATCATAATGAGATGTAATCTCACACCAGTTAAGATGATTTTAATCCAAAACGAAAAAGAAAAAAGAAGAAAGAGAGAGAGAGAAGAGAGAGAGAGAGAGAAGAGAAGAGAAGAGAAGAGAAGAGAAGAGAAGAGAAGAGAAGAGAAGAGAAGAGAAGAGAAGA
>NW_021604676.1:3242121-3289275 GCF_004785775.1 Grammomys surdaster
GAGAAGAGAAGAGAAGAGAAGAGAAGAGAAGAGAAGAGAAGAGAAGATCAAAAACAAGTCTTGGTGATGGCAGAGAGAAGGCAAAGCTTGAACATTGTTGATAGGAGTGTAGATAGATTCAAGTATTACAGCAAAAAATGAACGTTTCTAAAAAATTAAAAGCCATTCCATAGTTAAAAACTCTGACCCATAATTGTTCATATCTGAAAGAACTGTAGGAACAAGAATGGAGAAGAGCCTAAGGGAAAGGAGGTCCAGTGACCAGTCCAATTTGAGATCCATCTCAAGGGGTGGCTCAAAGGCTTGACACTATTACTGATGCTATGATGTACTTACAGACAGGAACCTAGTATGGCTGCTCTCTGAGAGGCCCAACAAGCAGCTGAAAGAGTCAGATGCAGATACTTACTTCTAACCAATGGACAGAAGCTGGGGACTGCTGCGGTGGAATTAGGGAAAAGCTGGAAGAAGCTGAGGAAGAAGGTGACCCTATAGGAAGACCAGCAGTCTCAACTATCCCAGACCCCTAAGAACTCTCAGACACTGAACCACCAACCAGGCAGCATACACCAGCAGATATGAGGCTTCTGACATATATACAGCAGAGGACTGCCTGGTCTGGCCCTAGTGAGAGAAGACCTAACCCTGGAGAGACTTGAGGCTCCATGGACTGGGGAGGTCTGGTGGGGTGGGAGTGGTAGGGTGAGAACATCTTCTTGGAGACAGGGGGAGTGGGAGGAGGTATGGGATGAGGAACAGTCAGGGGGTAGACTGGGGGGGGATAAAATTTGGAACATAATAAAAAGATTGAAGAATTAAAAAAGTAAAGATCTATGCTACCTCTATGATATGTTTTGTGAATATATAGACAAAAGAAAAAAAATGATCACTGCATGAAGATACTTGTACTCTTATGTTCGTTGAAATGTTATTCATAGGAGAGAAAATAATGAAACAACCAAGGCATTAGTTAGTGAATGGATTAATAAATTATGATACACTGAGAGGTAAGAGTTACAGACAGAGAAATAAAGACACTTTATGATTTAACTTTTATGTATTATTAAAAAACAATGATCAAATGCATAGAAAAAAGCTAAATGGTTGACACAGGGAAGTAGACAGGATAAAATATAGGACAGGGAATATTCTACTTATGTAGAAAGAAAAAATATAGGGAGCCAATGTAGAAATTGAGGATTTTAATTAATTATAATTGTATTGTACAGTGACAGTGTGCTAAGAGAGTAAGTTTTAAACATTTCTTACCATTAGTTGAAAATAAGTATATGAGTATATTAACACTAATCATCTCGTTATTTGTACATCCATCAAGTATATCACCCTGGCCATTTTGAGTATTCTCAACAAAAAACTTAAAAATAATATCTTGCAGTAGAAATATACAGAATTTCAAGATTTGTAAGATACTGAAATATCACAGATCAAAAATGAATTTTAGAATGTTTTGCTTAGAAACTGGGGGACTGATTAAAAAGGGGAGTGGAAAGGTCCTGAACAGCAATGGTGAGCAAAAGATGGAGACAGAAATGGAACCCAAAGAAGCCTCAAGATTCGGGTACAGTAGAGCAGATCAAGGCATGGGGGGAAAGGCCAGGTTGAAGAGCACAGTTCCTGAAGTGAGTGGCTATTGGCAATGTCTAAATGTCTCTGTGTCTAATGCTCCTGGGCTGGTAACTGAGGGTCCAGTCTGATAGTTAGAATGTGTTCACACAGCTAAAGCCATAACGTCTTTTATCTCTCCTTTCTCGTTCTATACATCACAGGACTCTTGTTCTCCTGTAGTTTATTGTAAGACCTTTTGGGTTAACAGGTGACTGTTTTTCGAATTCTATCTTGTCTCCCTTCCTCCTTTGGTAACTTTTTATTTTTTCCCATTATTCATGTCTCTTAGTTCTTTATAGCTGTTTTGACCCTCTTGAATAATTTAACCACCTGACAGAAACCAAAAGTATCTCTTATAGTTTCCTAAAATTATAACACGTTTCTCTATTGTTAAATATTCCTATCATCAGTACTAGGTGGTTTGAATTTTAAAGGCAATTACAATTCTCAAATATTATAGGCACCACATTTATATTTTATCATCCATGCCTGTGGGTTTGGGAAGAGGTGTCCACAGCAGATTCATTTTCAACTTTGTAGAATGTGGTTCTACTTTTATTGTCTTCCCTCTGGCCTGGCATGAAATAAACCACATGATATTTATAGCGATGCACTTTTTCTTTCTATATTCAAATTACTTTTAATGGAGAATTCTGATCCTTCCTTTTACAACATTTGGTTCTCAGTAGCATTTCTAAATTTCTCAAATAGTTAAAGTTTTTTTCTCCTACTCATGTTCAGCATCACCCTTCAGAGGAGTGCCTTTCAGCATAAAAGATTTCTACCACCCCTCCCCCTCCCCCAACTGCTGCCTGCTGCCAACTCTAGAATATTAGGTATTGCTTTTTGTCTTAAGTGTCTTTGCTGTGTGTGTTTAAAACTGGGTAAGGTCACTCTCTAAACTAACTTGAGGAAGAGAGCCAAATATATGAGGTATACATGCAAGCACATGCACAAACACAGCTTGAGGTACTGTTTTCATTTTCTTATTTTCTTATTAATTAATTAATTTATTCATCCAACATTCCAATAAAAGACCCATCTCCTCCCAACCCCCCCATGGCTCCTCCTATCACCATCCCTTTCCCTCTCCTCTGAAAAAGGGGAGTCCCTACTCCAGGCACCACTGCACCCTCCACCTGATCTCCCCACTCCATTCCCCTACCAATCTCAACTCTCACTCAGTTCCCTGCCTCTATCCACCTCTGATATCTATTTTATTTCCAATTCTGAGAAAGATTAAAGCATCTTCTCTTAGGCCCTCCTTATTATATGGCTTCTTTGCTTCTGTAGCTTGTAGCATGGTGTACTGGCTGGTTTTGTGTCAACTTGACACTAGAGGGAGTTATCACAGAGAAAGGAGCCTCCCTTGAGGGAATGCCTCTATGAGAACCATCTGTAATGAATTTTCTCAATTAGTGATCAAGGGTAGGAGAGCCCACTGTGGGTGGTTCCATCCCTGGAGTAGTGGTCTTGGGTTACCTCATTCAGGATCATATTTTCCCTTTCAATCCTTGTCTGTAAAACTCATGATGTCCTTGTTTTTAATAGCCGAGTAGTTTTTCAAAAATTCTGCCAGAGAACTTGTACAGCTGATAAATACCTTGAGCAAAGTGGCTGGATACAAAATTAACCTAAAATCAGTAGGCCTCCTTTATACAAGAAATGAATGGGCTGAGAAAGAATGTAGGGAGACAACACCCTTTACAATGACCACAAATAATATAAAATATCTTGGTAAAACTCTAACCAACCAAATGAAAGACCAATATGACAAGAACTTCAAGTCTCTGAAGAAAGAAATGGAAGAAGATATCAGAAGATTTGGAAAGATCTCCCATGCTCATGGATCAGTAGGATTAACATAGTGAAAATGGCCATTTTATCAAAAGCAATCTACAGATTCAATGAAATTCCTCAAAAGTCCCAATGCAATTCTTTATAGACCTTGAAAGAACAATTTTCAACTTCATATGGAAAAACAAAAAACCCAGGATAGCTAAAACAACTCCACACAATGAAAGAACTTCTGGAGATATCATCATCACTGATTCTAAGTTGTAGTAGAAAGCAATAATAATAAAAACTTCATGGTATTGGTATAGAAACAGGTTGATCAATGGAATTGATTCAAAGACCTAGAAATAAACCCACAGTATATGGACACTTGATTTTTTACAAAGAACCCTAAATCATACAATGTAATAGAAATATCATCTTCAGTTAATGGAGCTGGTCTAATTGTTTGTATACATGTTGAAGAATGCAAGTAGAACTATATGTATCACCCTGCACAAAAGTCAAGTCCAAGTGGATCAAAGACCTCGACATAAAACAGGATACTCTAAATATAATAGAAAAAAGTAGGGAATGGCCTTGAACTAATTGATATAGGAAACAACTTACTAAACAGAACATCAATGGCTCCGTCACAAAGATCAACAGTTAGTGAATGTGAGCTCTTTAAGGCAAAAGGCACTGTTCGTAGAAGAAAATGGCAGACCGGGAAAAATCTTCATCAACTCTGTACCTGACAGAGAGGGAGTATTCAAAATATATAAAGAACTCAAAAAGTTAGACACTAACAACACAAATAACCAGATTTTAAAAATGGGGTATAGAACTAAACAGAGAATTCTCAACAGAACAATCTCTAATGGCCAAGGAACATTAAAGAAGTGTTTGATGACCTTAGTCATCAGGAAAATGCAAATTAAAATGACTGGAAGATTCCACATTACACCCTTTAGTTGGCTAAGATCAACAGCTCAAAGGATACCACATGCTGGAGAGGATGTGGAGCAAGGGGAACACTCCCCCATTGCTAGTGGGAGTGCAAACCTGTACAACCACACTAGAAATTAACTTGGCAATTTTTTAGAAAATTGGGAATAGTTATACCTCAAGACCCAGCTCTACCACTCATGGGCATATACCCAAACAATGCTCTACCATCCCACAAGGACACTTGCTCATCTATGCTTATAGCAGATTTACTCATAATAGCCAGAAACTGGAAACAGCCTAGATGTCTGTCAACTGAAAAATGGAAAAAGAAAATGTGGTTCATTTAGACAGTGGAATACTACTGCTGTTTTCATTTTCCAAGTTGAAGATTCAGAGATTCTCTCCACATTACTTATCACAGAGCCCTCTAATAAATTTTGGAAGAAGTTGGCTTAGATTACTGCAAACCTGTAGCACTTCATGACTTTAGGTTGTTGCCTATAGATAGGTTTTAATTCAGTCCAGTGTATTTCTTCCATATGTTGCTATTACTATTTTCTTTTATATTAGTCTATCTCATAGAAGTTTCCTGGGCTCAATGTCCACATCCCTATGCATGGGTTGAGTCCCATCTCCCTTCTTTGGATGATTCCAGTCCTCTTCTGCACACAGTCACCATTTACTGTCAGAGTCCTCCCATAGTGAATCCAAGGCCCAGTGAGCTACCACAGATGCCAGAGAGAACAGACTTCATTATCTTATAGATTGTTCAGTCATTTTAGGATACAATATGCCAGAGCATTGGCAGTACACATTTATAAGGGTAATGTAACATGCTGTATTCATATGGTAGATTGAACAGAACCACTACTTTGTGACTTAAAAGTAGAAAAGTCTCAGAAAGTTGTATATTTTAGAACTTTCCTAAATGACAAGTGTATATTACCTCAAGGATTTAGCTTTGCCCAGTGGATAAATTCCTTCTGATCTAAGTGCTGAAGGAAATGTAGGATGCTTGCAAGACCAACACTGTGTGAGAAAATCAGGAAAAATTTTTATTTTTTAGAAAATAGTTGTGTTTTCTGGAGTCATTTTAAATCTTTATCCTAGCACAAGCCATGGGTTAGTGTGGACATATCTTGAAATAAACTAATAGCCAAACGTAAAGGCTGCTAGTTATTTGATTTTCTTGAAATTGTAAATATTTAGGATATAAATATTAAGAATAGATAAGAGACTCAAAGAGACTGATATTCAGCTGGAAACATGGGTTGTATGCCAAAGAACATGCAAACATTCAGATGCACATTAGCATTGTTTTATTTATATAGATGTATAGATTAGATATAGATATTGCTATATAAATTTAGACTGTAACTATGTAACACAAGAAGAAAAGATTTTTTTTCTGTCTACAAATGTAAATCAAGTGAAGGACTCAGGTAAGAGGGTATTAAATAAAACTAGGTCTTAAAATCACAGCTTCTGGGAGAGTTTCCAGCCAGTGGTCTACTCACAAAAGGACGAAGCTGAGGAGAAAAGTATCTTACACTCAACGCTCTCAGAGAGAACATCCAAAAGAGAGTGGAATACAAAATTGTAATAATCTCTAATGTAGACTAAATTGGCCTAACATAGTTAGAGCCATAGATAGGCACGAGGTAATCAGTGCAGTATACATTTCTACTTTTTTTTTTTTAAAGACAAGGATTTTAATACCCAGTTCTATATCCTATACGTAATGAGTACCCCATAAATATTTGTTGAATGGAAGAAAAGGAGAAGAAATAAAGTTATCAATAAAATATCTCCTCTAAGAATCCACAACCATACTATGTAAATATTGGCATTTTATGTAGATCTGAAGTTGTTGGACTTGTTTGCATATATTATTTAAAGTTATGAAATTAAAAAGAACTTCAAAGCATAACAGTATGAGATTAGGCATTATAGATGCAAATTTCTCTGATGTCCTTTGATAACCTTAGATATATTTCCACTGAGACAATAGCATTACTATGATTATTTACTTATATGCTTTCTATATAAGCTTGTATTATAAGGAGAATATACTATAGCTTTGAATCTTTTAAAATATTATAGATGAGTTATATATTCTGGCTTGGTCTGCAAATTGCAGTTTATTACAGTTTTGAAATTATTTTATGAAATTTCTGCACGTTCATTTTTATGGCTGTGCAACATTATATTGCATAAAATATCATAACTCATTTATTGTCATATTTCTGTTTGGAGGCTATTGTAGTTAATCCAACTATGCATAGCTGTAATTCCTTCATATAATTTTTTGTTTATGGAGGGTTTTTCAATATTCTTTCATTTTCTTGAGGTAAGACAGTCAAGAAGAAAAGAAATCATGTAATATAAATTTAACTTAGTGGTTGTGGTGTCTGTGCCTATGCAGAAGTCGCATAGTCCTCTTTCTGTGGATGCCTGTGTCCTCCGGGAACTCCAGGACTTCAATCTTCAGTGGACTCCTCATCAATGTCTCATTATAGCTGCCTTTTATGTGTACACTTTCAAGGTCACAATTTTTATATTCAAAGCTTCATATTTGATCAAACTCATCCTTCTAATTCAGTTTCTAGAATGTTCCCCTTAAATTCTTAGATTGGGTTGCAATGCAAGACTTCCTTTTGGTCTATAAAGCCCTCCTACCTTGAGTCTCAGCCACTCAGCTGCTCATCTGGGCTGTCATCATCCACCTCTTCATAATGAACTGTGGCTTTTGCTACAATAAAGATGTTCCTGTTTGCGTCTTCTGTGTCTGTCCTTGAATGTTTTTCTCTGATGAAGATGAACATCTCTGGAACCCCATGTCCTTGGCACTCTGTTATGCAGGATCAAAAGATATTTTTCTAGGCACTCTTACAAAAACATAGAAGGATTTTATTTTTCAATAATAATTAAATTCACCAAAAATGATTTTATGTGTGGTACAAGGAAGGTTTATTCAAATGGTTGTGATAAATCCATGGAAAGTTTCAAGATTTGGATTTATTTCTTCCAATAGTAGTTATAACTTTGTTATGAGCTGATTTGTGCCCTCTAATTTCATATACTGAAGTATTAGCCCTCAATGTGATTGTGTTTACATAAAGGGCCTCTGAAGAGCTACTCAACATCAGAGAAGTAGCAGTAAGATTTTTTCTTAAATCTGATATGGCAGGCAACCTTCTAGAAAGGCTATTTAAAGGAATAACAAAAAGACAATAGTCTCTAAGCCAAAGAGAGAGACCACAAGATAGCTAAAGTTGTTCATACTTTGCCATGGACTTCTGGCCTCCATGCGGTGAGGAAAAAAATTGTTATTTAATGTAGCAAGATACTAATTTTGCTACATTGTATTCGCAGTGGAACTCCATGATTAGGCAGTAGAAGAGGAGATGGAGCTGGGAAAGAAAGAGAAGAAGGGGAAGGGAGAAAAAGAGGAAGGGAAGAGAAGAAATAGAGGAAGAGGAGGAGAAGAAGGGGGGCTATCAACAATGGAAAATCACTGATGGGTCAAAACTTCTATGGGTAGCAACTTCTATCAAAAGGTTAGATATTGGGTAACAACTCTAATTGTGTGGGCACCTTGATGATTGGGCATTTCTGAATATATAAATTCTTTGGATAATTGTTAAGCTTTAGAGTCTCATTTCTACTGGGTACTGCGAGGATGGGAGATATTGTCTGGGGTTCAGTCGAGCTTTGTGGATGCAGCATGGTGGATTGGCAGAGCCATCTCCCACGCTGGCATCTCATGGGTCTAGCTGCGGCACACCTGGCTTCTGGCCACTTCTAGTGTGGAACATGGCAACCTGAGCTAAGCAGAGCGCCCCCACTGATTAGATAGCCAGCCCACATTGCGGCATTTTCTAAATATCCCCCTACAGTTTAAGCCATCCAGTCTCTGGGATTTTGTCATAGAAATCTTTGAAAACCAATTAATGCCTTTTCCCTAACTCCCCAGGCCTTCCAATACTGGAAAGCCTTAGCATACCATTTCAGCCTAGAGACTCCATGAATGTGTAAGATATGTGACATGAACCCCAATGGATAGCAACCTAGGATTTAGCTATATATTTTTAGGGCCTTCTTCTATTTCTTGACCTTTTATTTGGTTGTATACTTAAGTACTTCTTTGTTGTAATACAACTGTTTTCCATCTCTGCATTTTTTTAAAAAAAAACTAAGTGTGGACCTATACATGCTTTTTAGTTTATGCCTATGTCTATGCAGATCCTGAGGTCTCTATACCCTGTCCCTTGTTTACTACATAAAACCCCACGGTTGCAAGCTGTCAATATATAAACTCATTTGCAAGAAACAATAATTTCAGAGTTTATTTCCAATCTCTTGAAAACAATGCAATGGAAAATGAGCTTAGAATAAATGTCATTTGCAACAAACCTATGGCAAATGCTATTTTCTGGTAAAAATATCAAGATTTCCTTCTATATTTCAACTGTTATGTGTCTGTGATATGAGTCATATACCTTTGTACACCTGAGATGAAAGTTAGCATCTGTATTATTATCTTTGTGACCACTGGTACAATTACCAGAATAACTTCAAGATAAAAGACAAAAAGAAACAAAAATACAGCCAACCAAACAAACAATATAATGACAGCATTCAGAATAGTGCCTATAAATTTAGAAACTCTTTCCAATACTCCATTATCTAATCATAACATAACAACATCATATTTATAGTTTTCTTGAGATTCAGGTTCTTTTTTTTTGAAATTTTATTTATTTCCTTGTTTGTGTGTGTGCATGTGTCTGTCTGTTTTTGTGTCTGCCTATGAGAGTTATACACTATGTACATGTAAGTATATAGAGAAGACAAAAGAAAGCATTCAATCTCCTGGACCAGGAGTCACAGATGTTTGTTAGTCACTTAACACGAGCACTAGAACCCTAACCTGGGTCCCCTGCAAGAACAGTACATGTTCTTGGTGGCAGGCCCATATACTCAGCCCCATAGATGACTTACTAATAAGAGACATTTTAATTGTCATAGTATTGTCTCCAATATAGATTTTAAATTGTAATATAAGACATTTTAATTGTCATGGGATTGCCCCCTCAAAAGTTTCAAATTGTAATTTATAATATGTAACACCTTGATCTATGGGTATATTATAGTGGTGTAGGTTGTGGTTGGCTGACAGGAAACCTTAGAACTTCTAAATAAGCCACAAGGTCTAAATGTGACATTTATATAACACCTACCTCCCTTCAAGATTTAGATATCACCTAAGAATAAGGAACAGAAAGACTGTAAGAGCCAGAGGTAGTGGACATCTGCAGAGAAATAGCATTTGCCAGACATGACAAAATCACTGTATACATGAACTCACACTACCTGTAAATACAGACAAAACACTGGAACAAGATCAAGCCAGACAAATATTCCAGCACAGATGAAGGGGGCACTTATAAAGTCCTAACCCTAGCTGAGGTACTATTGGAGTAGGGATGTGGTCTCATGCTTTACCAGATGGCCCTATACCCATGCATATAAAGGCAGTATTAAGTGGACTCAGTAGATTTAAAGAGACTGTGTGCCACCGTGGGGGTAGGGGAGACTCAGCAAATTCTTAGATGAAGAGATATAGATGGCCAGTGACTGGTGAGACAGGGAAAATCAGTTTTCTCCAATGGTGAGCGCTCACATAGATTTCCGAAATCAGGCTGTCAACCCTGAGCTGTACACATAGGAGCAAAATGGACTCCGTAGGTTATGTGTATGTGTGTGTACATACATATGTAATAACAATACTACTACTACTAATAATAATAATGATAATAATAATAATAACTGAAGAAGAGTGTGTGACCTGGGGGAGGATAAGGGATGATGGAGGAGTAGTTAGAGTGGACAAAGAAGAAGTGGACTTATATTGATGTAGTGCTCATCTATAAAGTTCTCAAAAATAAAATTAAATCATTGAAAATCATCCAATAATGTACTACTGTTATGTTTTTCAAGAAGTTTCTCAGATTTTGAAAAATTAAATCTAATTCATCCAGCATTGAAGAAGAAAAGGAGGGAGAGGAACATCCTAAACTCAAAAGTTGAAATATTCTCAATTTAGCAAAAGGGGACTTCCTTCATAGAATCCAAGTCTTGTTGAGTCAACTGCAAGGTTATCCAGAGTCAGGGAGGGATACTTCAGGTGAATACTTCACAGAGGTGAACATACGTGAGCCACTCCACTTGTCAACCATTTAGATTGTCTGAGCCTATGGAGGAACTTTCAGGTTTAGCACCATGAACCAAAATGCTGATCTCATTTTCTGTTTGAAATGAGAATCTCTTGATTCTGAATTGAACCCAACAAATCCCTTCTATATTAAAACTGATAATCTACTTGTTAATTCAGAAGCTTTAGCAAAACTTGAAATATTTCTGCTAGTCAATCTTGTTCACCTGCTGAAATCATTGCCGTAATGAAAAACAATAAAAAGAAGAATTGTCTGAACACAGAATCTGAGGCTATGAAGGATTTATTGAAAGCAACAACAGAAGATGGTATGGATGAGCTCATTAAAATCAGAGAGAAGCACATCACTGCAGTGGGTTTAAGAGTGGTCCACATGAAGGGGCTCTCCCGTCACTTCTTTCTATGACACAAGTGTCAAGACCTAATTGTCACTGTACAAAAGGTGACTAACCATAGCCACCACATTAGCTGCTATTTTTCCTAAATGATGGCTGATAATTCATCACCCTGAGGTAAAAGGAACTCCAGTGTCAGAGCAGTTCCTAGATCTATTACTAATAACTAGTCCTGAGTACTGGCTCAAATAGCCTATGATAACTCTTCCTGGCACTTTACTATAATAGCTATGCTGCTGTGCTACATTCTTAGGCAATGGCCTAGTTTCAGCCTTTTTCCTGGTGCTCTCCTCACATTCTCTCTCTCTCTCTCTAAAGGTTATTAAAAGACCATTTTATTTCTAGTTTACTAATTTAATATAAATGCAGACAGTGCAATAATGCCAAATGGAATTTTAAGAACAATCTTTACTCCATGAGTTTCTAATCCTGTCCTCCCAAGGAATCATATTGCTTCATAATTCTAAATACCTACAGGAAGCTACAAAAGGTTGGAAATGTATATATAAATATTATTTAATGAAAGGTATGCAAAGTAACATGAGATTTTTATCATTTTTTATTGTATGTGGGATAACTTGTGTAATTAGGCAAATATAAGTGAGTAACTAAAGAAGTCTTAAAGACAAGTAAAGGTTTTAAATGCAATGCAAACAAACATGTTGGTCAGTTTTCAAAGTAAAAATGGTACACTGTGCTGAAAATATTAATAATAGCTATTGGAAACAAGATGTGATGTTGGATGCATTTTATTCCATCCCCTGAGAGACAGAGGCAAGCAGATCTCTGTGAGTTCAAGGAGCCTGGTCTACATAGCCAGTTCCAGGATAATCAAGTTTAAATAGTGATAGCTTGTCTCAAAAGGAAAAAAAAAGACAGAAAGAGAGAAGGAAAAAACAAAGAAACAGAAAAACAAAGAAAAAAGAAAGAGAAAGAAAAGAGAGAAAAGGAGGAGGAGGTGATGGTGATGGAAGAAGAAAAGGAAGAGGAAGAGGAGATGGTGGTGGTGGAGGAGGAGGAGGGAGAGGAGGAAAAGGAAGAGAAGGAGGAGGAGAACTCAATGACGACAAAAGAATACAACCATTCAGACCAAAAGGTTATAAAGTATTGATAACTGAAAAAGAAACAAACTACTACAGAACTCATGACATTGGAAGGGAGAAGAGATAAGTGCGGAACTGGAAGGAAAGGGATTGAGGAGAGATTGGTCAAGATATTTTATATGAATATATGAATTTCTCAAGTAGTAAAAGATACTTTCAAAATATCAATATATCAATACAGTTTCTGCAACATTCCAAGATTACTCACTGATTCATTGAGTTATGAGGCCTGTGGACCCCACATCCTAGTGACAAAAGCAGACATTGTACCTAATAGCATAGGAGAAAGATAAATTGACTATTTCACAGGAGCCAGTAATATATGGTATAAGACTGAAAAACTTCAAAATGGAAAAGTTCTCTAGCAGAAAGGAAAATATGAAGAAGAAAGATCTAAGACTCTATATTTTGTGTGAAAGATGTCGCTATTGTAAATTAAGGTAGGCAGTTCAGATGAAAAAGAAAACAGCAGATTTCAAAGTTAATCATAGTGATTTTTAAGGATGCTTTCTTTTATTGGTATGCGCATGATGCGTGTGTAGGAGGCAAGTGACACTGTGTACACGTGGAGGTCAGAGAGCATCTTTCAGGATTCACTTTTCTCTTTGCACATTGGTGAGGTAGGCTTCCCTTGTTGCCATGCTGTTTGTTCCAGGCTAGATTGTCCACAGCTTTTTTTCTGGCCACTGCCTACATACTGCTTTAGGAGTTCTGAAATTAAATGTGCAGTCTCTCCCAGGTTTTAAAACATGATTACCAGACATTAAATTGAACTCTGGTAATCTAGCTTGCACTGCAAGCACTTTTACCCACTAAGCCATATCACGCACTCTATGCTTTCTTTTGATATATTTTGAATCATGGTATTGATGATGCAACAATTCAAGAATTGTACAGCAAATAACTATTTTTAGTAATTAAAAATTGCTTGATAGAATATGCTAGATGAAAATCAATAATGTACATTAAGCAGTACAGAAGTTTTACATAGAAAACTTGACACTTGTAACACACTTGCTTTATCTATATGAAAAAAACTCTACATCAACACTTAATATGATTGGTTGACAAGTCTATCGGTTTTTTAAACCAATGGAGCAGAATTCACGGTGTGTATACATCTTTCAGCAGATCTAACCTCTCTGAATATCTAATTTACTAATTGCTATCCATCAATAGTTACTACAGATGGAAGAAAAAGAGGTTAGAAAGTATGATGTTTAACTTTGACTGTCACAAGATTTAAAATCACCATGGAAACAAACTTCTGGCATGTCTGTGAGAGATGTTTGTTAATTAGGTTACCTGAAGTGGGAAGACTAACCCTAATATAAGCAGAATCATTTTATGGGCTAGGATCTTTGGTGGCACAAATAGGAGAGCTGGGCTGAAGGACTGATTCCTCCCTGCTTCCTGACTGTGGATTCAGTGTGATCAGGTGCTTAAAGCTCCCATTGCATCACTTTCCTGTCATGATGGACCCGCTCCCAGACTGAGCCTAAACAAACTCAAACTCATAAGTTGCTTGTGTCTGTCTTTTAATCATAGCAGTAGATAAAATAGCTAATATAGGAAGCAAGAAGAGAAAGGAAGGAAAGAAGAAAAGAAACAAGGGAAAGAAAGGATAGAAAAAAGAGGTATTATAAAGTGAGAATGACTGTGCTAGCATATATTAGACTTTGCTTGGTTTTAGTCTTCAAGGGCAAGTCTTGAAACTAGAAGGTCCATTAATTAGATGATGGGTGAATTTTTTAAGCATCTGTGTTATTTAGGTATTCAGTTTGACCCAAATCTCATGATGATGGATTATAGAACTAGATTTGGAATCAGTCATTGACTGAAACACCAAAACATAAAAAAAAAAACTCCTAGAAGAATTCCAGACCCTCCATTTTAATCATCTGTTGGCTCCAACTAAATACTTGTTCTGTCCCTGACTCTAAGCATCTGGAAAACAAACCTGATATCCATTTATATTTAATTTTTATATGTGGTTACACTTTATCTAGAAACTGTTTAAATGCACAACTATTTTATAATGAACCAACTATTAATCAATAATTATTTTTCTTTTTAATGGAGAAGAGAAACAACAGATGAAATCTTCATATCACTTTGGCTTAGAGTGTTTTAGTTAATAGTAAATCTTATTGATCTGAAACTGAAATGTTATATTACCTTAAATTTTCAACTTGAGTTAATACTTTTTTAATAACAAATAAACCTGATTCTAAATGTAAATAGAAAAGGATCGCAAAGAAACTGAATATTTTACTGATCACTACAAAAGTGAATAACACATTCATGAAATCCTAGACTCTAATAAAAATCTAATATAAAACAGCCATCTGCACAACTAGCTTTATTAACAAGCTCATTTGAGTTTGGATGGAATGATATTTTAGGTCTATAGAAAACAAAAAAACAAAAAATCTTCTTTCATCATACATGGTTTATCCTGCTTACTTCTAACATAAAAAAAATCTTATTTTTATATTGAAGCATCATGGAAAATATTAGTCTCCAAAATATTTCTAAGCTGTTTCTGACTCTGAGACTTCTTTCACAAGTTCTTAAATAACTAAGACTCTTGGATTTGGGGCCTCATGCTAATGTGATGGTAACTTTCTGTAGGTCAAAACTATTTTCTGCCTGTGACCATCACTGCTGCCTGACTGGTGCCCAGAGTTGCAACAGGCATTGTGATCCAAACACTTCCTTGGCAAATTATCCCTTGTATGAAAACTCACCAAGCCCACACACTCCAGGGGAATGAAGGCAGTATCTATCCACAGCCTCAGTCTCCCTACCTTACAGAACTCTGTTGTTGGTGACTTTTTCTGTGCTACTGTTACTTTCCTACTACTTGTAAGAGATGCAAACAATTCAGAATTGATAGAGCCAGGATCAAAAGTATTAATATTTGAAAGCATCTACTTCTCATCCTATTAAACTTGGTCTGAACCTTCTACTGAAGGAGTCCCCATGGCATCCTTCCATTCTTTTTAATTAACTAATTTTAAATCGACAAACAATTCTAAACTGTGTATAACTACTACACTACACAATGAATGTTTTGATATAGGACTGCATTGTGTAATGACTAAACTCAACAACTGACAAATTTATTGCCTCATCTGGTTAAAATTTAGTGGTTTCCATGAGCACAGTAAGTTCTGATTAATGGTGGTCATCATGTTATGTAGTTGATCTACTGAATTTATACCTTCTAGCCAATTGAAATTATGTGTTTGCCTCATATCTCCAAAAATTGAGTAACCACAATGTTGGGTACCACCTTCCTGCCTTCTGCTGTTTTGAGTAATACTGAATCAGAATTTTCATTTTATATGTCTACATATTATATGTATGACTATATGGAATCTCTAGGTCTGTTGGTAGATTATTTCATTCAGTTAACAAAGTGTCATCCAAGATCATGTGCCTTGTCATGAACTATGAGAAGTTTCTCTTTCATGTAAACTAAAGAGTACCTTATTACATACGCATTCAAAATTTTAAAATTCAAACAATTTTAAGGAATTCCTAGATCATATTCAAAAATGAGTACATTAAATTTTTTCACATGAAGTCTCTGTGAGGATTTTTTTCTCAATATTCTCACTGATGCTTTTACTTTTCATTGGCTATCTTTCCATAATAACCATACTAAGGGGCTGTTTAATTTGCATTTCTCCAGCCAATGATAATTATATTGACCATCTTTTCATGCATCTCTTGGCCATTTGTATGTCTCATTTTGATAAATGTATAATCAGAACACTGGAAATTGATTTGAATTAGCTTATAAAATAATAGGTTGCTATATGGCCATTTTATAATCATTAGCTTGGCTTAACCATTGCAACTTCCCCTCCATTCTAACATTTATCCTCCATCCTCTTGAAATTTTTATCCCCTAATATTCCTTGTTTCACTTTCATATTACATGTATTTCCTTATCTCCTCTCCTTCAGACCTCTTCCCTGATCCTCCCAATCACAGTTGCTTTCTGGCTACTTGGGCTATACTGACACTCAGTCCAGCTTAAACACAGCTATCTAAAGATGCAGTTGTAAGATTTTCTTATGAGAGACCACATAGTGTTGTCTTTCTGGGCCTGGATTACCTCACTCAGTATTTACCATTTCTATTTATTTCTTGTAAATTTCATAATTTAATTGTTTGTTACTGCTGAGTAGAATACCATTGTGCAAGTGTATATATTTTCATTATAATTTACCAGTTGATAGGCATCTAGCTTGATTCCATGTACTATTGATAATAGGAGAGAAATGAAGATGCATGTAATGGTGTCTCTAATAAAGTAACTACTGAGTCCAGGAGTGATACATCTTGGTTATATGGAAGGTTGACTTTTAGCCTTTTGAGAAACATCCACAAGATTTTCATAATGACTGTACCAGTTTGCAAGTTCATCAATAGTATCTAAAGTTATCCATTTCCCACATTTCTGAAATGATCTATTGTTATTGTTTTCCTTATATAAGCTGTTTTATTAGAGTGAGATTAAATCTCAAACTAGTTTTGATTTGTATTTCCCTAGTGGTTGTTGGTATTGGACATGCTTAAATATTTACTAACCACTTGTACTTCTTCCTTTGAGAACTCTGTATTCAGTTCCATAGCTCATCTTTTGTCCTCTCCGTGTATAGTTTTCTGTGTTCTTTGTATATTTTAGACACTTGCATTCTATAAGTCGTAGACTTGAGAGCATTTTCTCCTATTCTGCAGCCTGCCTCCAATCAGTAGGTAGCTTCTTTATTGAGAAAAAAAAAGCCTTTATTTTTCCAAATTCCCATTTGTCAGTCATTGGTTTTATTTCATAAGCAACAGAGTTCCTATTCAGAAATCCCTTCTTTGAACCAATATCTTTAGTAGACTGCCTACTTTTCCTCTAGCTGAGTCAGAGTTTCAGGTCTTATCTTGATATCCATGATTCATTTGGTGCTGACTTTTGTGCAGAGTGGGAGATTCATATCTGTTCTTTTCCATGTGGATAACAGATGGCACCATGGACTGTCTTCCCTCCAGTGTGTATGTTTGCAATTATTATCAAAACTCATGTTCACCTGTGCAAACATGCATCTGGGGGTTATTCTACATTGTATAGATCTATATATCTGTACTAGTTTTTATTAGTATTGCTCTGTAGTATAACTTGAAATCAGATTTGTTAATGGTTCCAGCCTTAAAAGGAGGGAAGATGTTATTAATGTCCAATTGATAGATGAACATTCAGTCATTTTTTCGAAGTACCTCAAACAGCCATGAATTTCTGCATTAATCACTATTTGTTACAAAAAAAAACCATTTTATTTCATTAAGCTGAGGACTATAATAATCTATTATTACAAACATATTTTTAAGATGCTGTTTGACTGCATATTTCTTTTTTAAAACAAAAGTAGGTTCAACCCTAGTACATATGACCCTCATAATGATGAGTTTTGACCACGCTTATAGTGCCAGGCATGAATGTTCTCCTATGTAGGAGTCTTACATGTAATCAAGAGAGCATTTGGTTATTCCTACCACAGTCTTGCTGTCAAGAACCAACAAGGAAGAATAACAAACAGATTTAGAACTCATGGAATGTGACCCACAGTTGAGGATGGGACAAGTTAAATCTAAGGACAGATAGTTCTTTATTCAACATATTATTATTAAATTATTAATTATGGATATTATATAATAATATACTGTATATATTATGTAATATATGATTTTTAAAAGTAACCTATTAAATTTATGCCTCAAAGATTATAACTAACTTATTATACTACATTATATATGTTATATATTATATGTTACCTAATAATAAATTATTTTAGATAACATGTGATAGTAAATAAATTATTATCAAATAACATTTTATTAAGCAAATACTTAAGAAAAAGGATATTAAGGTTAGCGTTGGTCAGATGACTTAATTTCTCTAGCTTATATAGTCAGTCCCTGGTTTCAAGGCCAGGAAGCTTCAGATGTAGAAACATGGAAGACAGTGAAGACAGATATTAGAACAGGTTTATAGAGCATGGAAGAAAAGATATGTCACTTACAACATATGCTATTTGGAATGTTCTTGGGCAGATTTTTGTATGATCAAGAGCCTATGTCTATTCAGGAACCCTCTGCCTCAACTCTCCCCAACCCCCATAAGGGAACTCCCCTGTTGCCAGTTTACTAGAGATCTATGAACAATATTTTTCCTTCGATAAAGGCTCACAAGGAAGACAGCTCAGGAGATGATAGTGATGAATCAGGGGATGAAGACTCTTCAGAGGAGGAGTCTGACTTATAGACAGAAAAAACAAAATATCATAACTCTACCTATTCTCCCCTATAGTACCTGACCATAAGCCATCTCCCAAGGCCTCCTAAAAGTTGTATAAGACAACTAAAAGGGCCTATGGGATTCTCTCCTGCTGTGCTGTCAGGCTATACAGCTGGTTGATAATTAGGATGTTTTATTTAAAAACTCTAAATTATTTTCAAACGCTTCTTGGAAATATCAATTGGATTTGTTTTTTCTTAAAAATAATTACAGCTGAATGAAATCCTTTGTTTGGTATTTTCATCCTGGACCCAAAAGTCATTAAGAAATTTGACCTCTGAAGCTAACGCTTCATTAACCCTTTTAAAACCAGATCAGCCCCACTGTCCAGCAGCATTTTTTTACTGATGGTTCACTCTCAGGGCAGGCTGTTTTTTCCCCACACAAGAAACTCCTACACAGTGGATGGAGGTACTAATAGTAATTGATCTCTTTAAAAGACCAGAGGACAATCCTTTTAACTTGTAAACTGACTCTCAGTATATAGTCAGGTTATTTCCTCATATTGAAGTTGTTCCAATGCCTTCTTAGCTGCTCCACTATTTTAGCCCTATTCTGTAAGTTATAAGCCTTGCTTCAAGCTAGAAATTACCCTTTCTTTATGGGACATGTTCAAGCACATTCTATGCTTCCTAGTCCTGTGCATGAAGGTAAGGATAACATTTTTTCCCTGACCAGAAAAAAATATGTTGCTTTTTCTACAAATGCAACTGTAGGCTTAGATTTTTCTCTAAACCTACTTTGTTTAGGGTTCTTGAATGCTTCAACCTCCGTTCTAACCCACTGACTAGAAGTTGGGGAAAAAGAAGGTTAATAGGAAAAGGGTTTTGTGGGACTGTTTAGAAGTAGTTCTTTGGGGAGATTTCATGCTTAATTGTCAGAATACCAGGAGTCTAGTCTAATATCTAACACTAAACATGAATCAGCAGCAATATTTTGATCCAACAGAAACCTCAAGCTCCACTAATTGGCACAAGTCAATAGAAGCAGCAAGAACCAGCCAGAATAGCATAAGACCTTTGGCACATTTCCCTCTACAAATGAAGACCAATGAAGGGTTACGTAGTGTCCCAAAGCGAGAGTGTCCTTTCACTCTCTGTGGGATTCTGCTTATACTCTTTCCAAACATCATTCACCCTCTCAAGAGTCTGCTTCAGCAAAACATCTTCTCATGTGTCTTTTTTAGCAAAATATCCTCCACCAGGAGCCATCTAGGAGAGGCTAAAAACTAGCAGGTGATCTTCCTGAAATGATTCCACCATGGACTGTAAAGCTATGATGGATGAACCCTTCTAGGCAAGGCCAAAGGGATGACATTATTTTAGGAATATTCCTGCTATTTATATATATATACTGGGCAGACTTCTGCAGATCACTGAAGATGTAGTATCTTGTAGTGATGCTCTGTAGACAAATAGATGGTCCGTTATTTCTTAATGATGATCCTATAAACATTCCTAAAATTATACTAGTAATTATTAACCCATTTATAATAGGACTGCTGTTAAAACTGTCTCTGGCAGTAAAACTGGAATTAGAGCTCTGCCAGTCTTTATGTGTCATGAGTTAATTTCTCCTGAGATAGAAAGCAGGTATTTACAACTTAGAACACATTCCAAGAGGTTGTAAAACAAGTAACCAAAGGCCATAAAAGGCAACTAAATATTTATTATAGGTGCGAGGACAGAAGATAAAATATTGACTGGGTTTATCTACACAAAACTTCTGTGATAACTTAGTTATAAGAATTATTATTTTTGACTGTCAATAAATCTGTAAAGCTAGTGACAGATAATGGATGTCTAGTCTTAATAGGAACATATGTAAACATCTCTGTTGTAAACTTATTCAACTTATAATTTGAATTTATGTACAAAAAATGTGAACAATTACATTGCATGGCACTATTACGTCAGAGCAGGAGGAGAAAGCAAGATTAGGGGGAGGACAGAAAAGTAGAGTAACTTAGAAATTTAAAAAAGCAGAAGAAAGAAATATACCGAATGCCAAGAAAGGGGGATAAAGAAGCTCCAGAGAGAGCAGAAAGAACGGGCAGGCTTCTCCTTACCATGAGTCAGAATAGGTCTTTTCTCTTTTTTTCACTTTATTTTATTTATTTATTTTTTTGTTTTTTGGAACCCCCTATCCCATCCTCCCTCCTTCTGCTTCTATGAGGATGTGCCCCCACCCACACCCACTCCCACCTCCCCACTCTCGAGTTCCCTCACACTTGGTGTCTAACCTTCATGGGACCAAGGATCTTCTCTCCCACCTATGCCCGAAATGGCCATCCTCCCCTACATATACAGCTGGAGCCATGGGTCCCTCCCTATGTGCTCCCAGGCTGGTGGTTTAGACCCTGGGAGCTCTGGTTGGTTGGTATTGTTGCTCTCCTCATGAGGCCACAAACCCTTGCAGCTCCTTCAGTCTTCTTTCTAACTCCTCCATTGGGAACCCCTTGATCAGTTCAATGGTTAGCTGTGAGCATCAGGCTCTGAATATGTCAGACTCTGGCAGACCTCTAAGGAGACAACTATATCAGGCTCTTGTTAGCATGCACTTCCTTACTTCCACATCTATGTCTACCTTTGGTAACTGCACATGGGATGGATACCCAGGTGGAATGGTCTCCAGACAGCCCTTCCTTCAGTTTCTGTCCCACACTTTGTCTCCATATTTGCTCCCTTGAGTATTTTGTTACTCCTTCTAAGAAGGACCGAATCACCTTCACTTGGTCTACCTTCTTCATGAGCTTCATGTGGTCTGTGAGTTGCATCTTGGGTATTGAGAGCTTCTGGGCTAATATCCACTTGTCAGTGAGTGAATACCATGTGTGCTCATTTGTGATTGTGTTACCTCATTGAGGATGATATTTTCTACTTCCATCCATTTACCTAAGTATTTCTTGAATTCATTGTTTTTAATAGCTGAGTAATACTCCATTGTGTAAATGTATCACATTTTCTGTATCCATTCCTCTGTTGAAGAACATCTGGGTTCTTTCCAGCTTCTGGCTATTATAAATAAGGCTGCTATGAACATAATGGAGCATATGTCCTTTCTTAACAGCAAGGTGGGCTTAGTCTTACTGAAGAGGACAAAGCTTTTTTTCTTACAGAATTGGGTTTAATTCGTTTAGCAATAAAAGAGTAGGACCTTTTTCTTTCTCTATGTAAGGAAGGAAGATTAGAGCTTATTTTTCATCTAAAATGAGTCAGCACTAGCACTTGTTCTTTTGCTTCTTATGCATATGATATATATGTGTGCGTGTGTGTGTGAGTGTGTGTGTGTGTGTGTGTGTGTAAGTTGATTAGATAGATTGTTGGGCCCAACTAATAAGTATGAAAGTGTATATATGAATGTATGTGAGTTTATGGATCTGCTTGTGTAAAAGTTTTTCCTCCCCTGAGCATGACTCTTTTCTCCTGATTCAGTAAGATTACTGCTCCAAACTTCCCTAGAGGCAAGTCTTCTGGGCAAGAGAGAAAAAAACCTTAGCAATTAATTCTTCACTTAATCCCCCACTGTTAGGCTACAGGTAGGTGCTAATCACCCAAGCCAGCAGATTTGAACCTCAAAATAAGCAAGACAGTTTTTAGGATTGAATGGATCAAATAGAAAAATTTCAAATAAGAAACCTGAGGGCTAATAACTACTTTAAATTCAATTTTTCTATTCATTTGGGAGATATGAATTAAAACTATTTGAAGATATCATCTCACTCGGTCACAATAGCTACTAGCAGCATATTTGACAACTAATGTTGAGACAGTATGGAGAGAAATGAATACTTACTCATTGCTTTCGGGGGCACAAATTAGCACAGTAATTATGGAAGTTAGTTTGAAGATTCCCCAAAACCTTAACAGTTGTGCAACATTTGATGCAGTTGTGGGCATTTACCAAGAAAACACGATATTGTGCCAGAGAGATATTTGCATCCCTGTATTTGCTGCTGCTTTATTCACTATAAAAAGAAATCGGAATCAACCTGTTATCCATGAACAAATAAATAATGAAAATCGGGAATACTATTTAGCTTGGAAGAAAAACACAATCATAAAATTTTCAGGAAAATGGATGGATTTAGAACATATAATGGTAAACAAGGTAACACAATCTCAGAAAAATAAAAACTGCTTATTATCCCTCAAAGCTGAGTATAAACAATAATTGTGTGTGTGTGTGTGTGTGTGTGTGTGTGTGTGTGTGTAAGAATACATACAGAAATGTATATGTTGGTATACTATAATATAAAAAAGAACAATAAAGACTAAATATTGGGGGATAAGTAAGAACTAATTGTTGATAATGGAGATGAGTTATGAAAGAGCATAAAGATAATTGTTTTTGAAGTTCTAATTCTGTCTCAGAGTTTCAGTTTTTTTGCTAGTGGATAAGCACATAAAATATATTCAGCAATGAAAGTGTGAATCCAATGCGAAGCTCCACAGCTTAGAGTGGATATTCTGACTATACAGAAATTTATCGAGATGTATGGATTTATTTGGATAAATTTCAGGGCATGGTGTTTTTAATGGCAAGTTTTTTTCTTTAAAAAATAACTAATTTAGAACAAACAAACAAAACTAACATTGGGTGTGAGCCAATAATGTCGGGAGCGGGGATTTGGATCCTCCTCTGGGGTACCTTAAGCAATTAAGGAAGAAAAGGTCAGAGATTTAAGATGGATAGAGTCGAGGTGTGAGAGAAGTTTGAGGAAAGGAAACAGAGAGAAATAATTCCATTTAATTTTATTAAAAATTTAAAAGTGTACAGACTCAGAATATTTCTTGCACAGGTCCTGTAGGATGGGCCTCTTGCACTTGCTCGCTGGCTCACTACGGCTACACTAGGAGACCTAGCATGGACCTTAGCATGTAACATGGACCTTAGCATGTAACATGGACCTTAGCATGTAACATCATGGTTTGTAGGATCAGAGGCCCATGAATGTGCATATGTCCAAGGCCCGATAGTCCTTTTCTTCCACTGACTAAATGTGCACATGCTTCAAGATTCAGTGTTGGTCTGGGAAGCTGGTTGAGAATTGGCTGAATATTCAATTAAAATTTTAAATTGTGGTGCCTGTGGGCATTCCATTTGGGATCAGCAGCCTAATCTCTGAGAAATGGAGGGAAGCCAACTGTGAATGTGAGTCTGCCTGAGACAAAGACCGGCTTGGCTGGGTTACACAGAATGACAAGTTAAAGATCCTGTAATTCATTCTTCTCACAAGAAATAATCTGTAACAGTCCCAGAGCTCAGGCTATCATTCCATCACAGCCGATGACGGACTTCCTGCCTCAGCTCCATCACTGACGCCTATAACTGCCAATTGTCCAATACGTGCTCATTGTCTACTCTTAGGTATTATTTTACTATAAATCCATTATGTCACTTTGCATAATTTTATTTTAAAAGGAACAGAACGTAAAGTAGCAAAATAAAACTTTTTAAGAAATAGAGCTGTTAATTAGGAATATTTTCTATGTGCTTCTAGATCATCACTGAGATCAGTTCCTATCTTTTGTTTTTCATGTCTTTGTTTTTCTTAATTATTTCAGGCCAATGAATGATCATCTTAGGAATTTTTGAGTTTTCTTATACAAATCTTAGAACTTTACCCTTTTCTCTTTATTTGAAAAAACTTCATGAGTAATTTTGTGCTTTCGTGAGTTAGTCTCATCTTTCCCTAACAGATGTCATCCTGGAGGTACAATATCTACATACACTGGAGTTCATTTATATTCATGTTTTACAAAACAGATTTAGTAAAATACCCTCATTTAAACAAGCAAAAAGCACACCTATAGATAAAATTTATAAAGAAGTAGTTATATGAAGGGAGAAACGATAACTGACAAAAGACATGAAAATAGCGTGATGTAAATGTGTGATTTACAGCAAAGAGTCACTCTAGGTGAGAAGTTTCAAAGACCACAGTTTTCAGATGACAACAATGCATAGATCTGCCTTAACAGGGGAAACACATAAAACTCCAAGGTCACATTATATTTTATTATACCATCACTAATAAATATAAGAGGCAAAATGTATAAAACCTCTGCTACAGTACTCACATACATCAGGACACAATACCATTACTAACTAATTTGGAGGACATAGCTATACCTTTCTGCACCGTATCAGGGATGAAAATGTAAAAATGCAAAAAACCATAAAAGTTATAGAAGAAACACTAGAAGAAAAGGTTATGTGGGCTAGGGTTTTAAGATTAGTTTTCAGATCCAATACACAGTACATGAAAGAAAAAAATTATTAATTTTTTCATGATTAGAATAAAAATGCATATTCTGAAAACAATAATCTTATGACAACAATAGCTACAACACAGACTGGGGAAAATACCTTAAAATCTAAATTTGCTTATATCTAAACTATGAAAAAAGAATCTGCTACTGAGAAAAAAGTAAACCAAACTTGAAGTAGAAAAAAAAAAACCTAAATAGGTATCTCTCCAAAAAGGATAAACACTAAAAGCAACAATATGGAAAAAACAAACAAAACCATCCAAAGTAACAAAACACAAATTAAAATAACATGACACACCCATTATAATGACCAAAACCAAAACAACTTATAACGTGTAACCACTTGCATGATGGTAACAATAAGAAGATTCAAGTTGTGTTGATAGAAACATGACAGGTATAGCCATTTGGGAAAGGAATTTGGCAGTTTCTTTCTGAATAGTCTCACAACATGATCTAGCAAATCTGTTACTTTCTATATAACTAACGTGAAAATGTATATTCACACACAATGCAAATGCTTGTATCAGATTCTTTAATAATCTTGGTTTTGAGATAGTGTCTCTCACTGGGCTTCTGCTCACTGATTTGGTGATCTGGCAGTCTCTACTTCCCCAGGGCTGGGATTACAAGTGCCCTCCACTGTAATCGATTTTTTTAACAAGGGTTTGAGAGATCAGGGGATAGCCTTGATCTTTCTTTTGCAATAACTATCTTTAATAAAGTATGTATAGGATGTGAATACACTCACACTGATGCTTTGAATAAACACCTGAACAGATTCAGTATTTACAAAGCTTTCAATGATTTTTATATATATCAGTAACAAAACAGCTGATAATACTTATGCATTGAGGTTTTAAAAAACCCTAAAGTATAATAAAGCACAGAGATTTTATTAAATTTCTGTTTCAAGCCAGAGGAAAGAAGCACAGAGCTCATTGTGTGTGCATTCGTGGGTCTAAGGATCAGAGAGAGATGGTGTCACTATTTGCTGAGATCTCTCCACCTGAACTCAAAATTTTCCTCTGACTAAACTTCCTGTTCCCCAGAGGCACAGGGGAATGGGTTTGCTAAAGAGCTGTGTAATTGTTCATTCATTCCATCTGCAGTCTTTTCACCTTGGTGACTCATTACAGAAACTCCAAGAAAGATAGTAATATTGAAGCCTATTCCAGGAGCAGAAGGTGCCACATCACACAGGTGAGAGAGGACGTGAAGGGTGAGAATATCGTTTAGCACATTCTTCTGTGTCTTTATTATGTTCTCCGTGTCTCTTCTTCCACCCCTCAGTGAACTGGTGCTTGACATCTATGTATAGATCTCCTACCCCTTATTACACAAGACTACATTCTCTACAACTGCCTTTAAACTATGCTGCCACAACTCAGCATAAATATACCCCCTTTTCTGTTCAGGATGCTTTCCATTATAAAGAGACAATCACTTAGGACTTGCAGCTGGCACATGTTTCTATGACTGAATGATAAATGGAAAATATATAGAAGTTTTAAATACAAATATGAAGTAGCATAAAATTTTTGAAATACAGCAATATAAATTTTTTAAATTCCAGCTGGGCTAGTCTCAGTGAGTGTTATGGTCTTGCCATGGTTGCTGCGGGCAAGCTAAACTATAAAGAGCTTCAATGCTAACATTAAACATTACAAGATACACAGCATGAAAGAATCCCAAATTAGGTATATCATTCCCAGCACTGTTAATGGGTTAAGGATATTTGTAGTTTTGGTTTTTTGAACTTTATTTCATCATAAATATGATAAATTGGACTTTAAAATTCCAAAGTTGCTACAACCTTTTAAATAATTGTCAATATCAGCAGCAAGTCTGTTGTTCAAGTTGTTCTTTCAACTTTTTAATGATTTTTTAAAATAAGTTCATTTATTTTCTTTTCTTCTTTTTACATCCCAACTGTAGTTTCCATTCCGTCCTCTCCTCCCAGTTCCCACCTACACCTCCTTTCGCTTTCCCCATTTATCCCCATTTCACATCCATTTCTCTTCAGCAAAGGGCAGGCCTCCCATGGATATCAACCAATCAAGGCATACCAAGTTGTAGTAAGACTAGGCTTCTTCCCTTATTCTGAAGCTGGATGAGGCAACACAAAATTAGTCACTACTAATGCAATGTTGAATATCTATGTGTATCAAGTTAAGTCAAATGGCCAACTTCTCCCAATTAGAGGACTATTCTTATAATATTAACTTTTTTATAAATTGGCAAAACTGCCAGTCAATATATCCTACTTTATAAAGCTATTACTAATGTCGAATACTGGTAAAATTTAAATGCATATAAGCAAAATCTCTAATTAAAAATGTGTAATGCTCATATATGAATAGGGAAAATAAGCAGAGCAGAATAAAAATTAACAAGTGAATATATGCTAATGAATTTTTTTAAAATAAAAGAATGGCATAAACATGAGGTAAGCACAATGACTGGATGAGGAATGCTGCTGGTGTGATCTTTCCTCTTATTCCTCCCCAACGCTTGGGGTGGAACCCAGAGACTGCAAGGGGTTTGCTACCAAGCATAGCCCAGGCTGTTGGCTTACTTGTTCATTTAAGTTGTTCCAGCTAACTTTTCAGTTGTTTATTTTTGAGATTATGTCTAGATTTGTTCTAAGTTGCCCTTGAACTTGAGTCTTCCTTCTTCTGTTCTAATTATTAAGATGAAAGCAATACATCTTATACCTTTCTTCTTAGTTTTGAATAATCTTAAAACGGTGTTAAAATATTTGAAGGAGAAAAAGACAAAACTCAGGTTGATTTTATGTATACTTTTCATATATATTTTGGAAGTCAAGACACAGTATTATTCCAAAATTTTAATTGTGAATGTATATAAGAACATGAGCACTTATGTTTTAAAGTATTGTATTTCTGTGTCTGGCTGTGATGGGTTATTGAGGAGTGTATCCATGCTCCATCCTATTACCTCTCAGGCAGCTAAAGAGAAACATAAAGAAAAAACATATAAAACAATAGTTTTCAAACACCACAGAGTAGAATTGTTATCCCTTAGGCAGGAGCCAAACCATCTGAGCTCAACAACAGCCCAAACTCAAGCTGAGTGTAAGAGACAGTTACTAGCTACAACAAAGAAAGATGGCAATTTTATAAAGTCTGAAACATATAGCATTTGTAGGGGGGACCTCAGAGAAGAAAGCTTTACAGAGAATATTTCAGAGATGATGGGGCTTGCATGACTGAGAAAGGATCTGTACACACTGAAAAGGAATTGTATAGGCTGTCAAAAGAACCACTTGAACTTCCATGAATGAGATAGTGCTAACCACAATTTCTCCAGACATACAAGCACTGGAAAGTCATAAAGAACTTTAGAGGTAACAGCTAAGAAACTCATCCTAATAATAACACAGCAGAAAGCATAGAGGAAAAATGGGGCTAGATGAAGTGTGGGAACATTGAAACAGTGCAGGATAAACGGATGGATACTGGTGTGAGAAAGCTGCTGAGAAACTAGAAAGGAAGTTCAGATACAACCACCGTAAAAAGTAGGGTAAGATAGGTCATGTTCACAAATCGAGTATCAGTAAGGAAAAGGGAAGACTGGACCCATATTCACATCACACATTTGAGTAGTTAGCTACTGTTTGAAGTGTATACCCCACATTTCTGTGTTGTAACCTTAGTCTCTAGTACCTAAGAATATGACTATATTTGTATCCCTTACAGAGCCTCTTAATAAGGTGAGATGAACCATCATTGTTGTTTCTAGTACACTTTGATTGGCATCTATCAAAAAAGGAAATTTGGGGTAGAAAAAATAGCAAGGATACCTATAGGAGGAGCTAATGTGGGAGGAGTTAGGAGAGGAAGAGGAAGAGGAGGAGTAAGGAAGAGAGGAAGAAAAGGAAGAAGAGGAGATAGGAGAGGAGAGGAGAGAGGGAGGGAGGGAGGGAGGGAGGGAGGGAGGGAGAGAGAGAGAGACAGAGAGAGAGAGAGAGAGAGAGAGAGAGAGAGAGAGAGAGAGAGAGAGCGCAGATATGTAGGAGGATGGAGAACCACACAGGTATGGAGAACACCCGTGGGGAACAACTTATAAACTTATAATTAGGTTAGCTAATTGGGATACAACTCTCTTTGTATGGGCATCTTGTTATTAATCATTATCAAACATATAACGCCTTTTATTAATCTGTAAGAATTAGAGTCTCATTCTCTGACTGAGCCCACATGGATGGCGGAATGGTCTGGGCAATGTCCTGCCTTGTGGAGACAGAGTGGAAGACTGGCGGAGCCATCTCTCATGCTGGTGTCTAGTGGGTGACAGGGCTGGTGTTTCTGGCGGGCTGGTTCTAGCTGTAGCAGGCACGTGGCCTCAGGCTGAGAAACATGGCGGCTGGGCTAGGCAGAGCCACTGCAGCTTAGATAGTTGGATGAACCAGAGGCCAGTTTTAAATAATTACAACAGATACCTCTACACTCAGCCCAAATCATGTCAGAACACAGTGGGAAAGAGCCACTTGGAAGTCAAAGAGCGGGTTCCCAGAAGAAGCTAAACTGAGACAATGTGATTTCTTGTACTTTTAACCTGTAAAACAATGAGAATAAGATTTCTGCTGTTTGGGCCACTCAATCAGTGTTTTTTATTTATTATTATTATAACTTTCTTCACAAATCAGTACAGGTACAGAATGGAGAGTTATGGCTTCCAGCAAAAACCAGTTACATGAACAGCTTCAAAACAGGAAGGGGAATGATCCCAAGTTCAGACATGTTGAGGTTAAGGTTTAAAAGGCAATATTTTAGTGTAGATCTTTACTAGGAACTGACATATCTAGAACTAGAATTTTAGAGAGGAAACTTACCTCTTAGAATTTGTTTTTTTTTTTTTTATTAGCTTGGAAATGAAAGTGGATGCTGATGAAGTTGGAAGACGAAATTATCATAAGGATCAGTGAATTAGAATACAGGACTATGTTGTTCAAGCACTAAAAATTTTAGGAAATGCTGTCTTAATGTATTTGAAGAGGTAAAGTTGGTATTACAGGCAGTAGATGAGAGATCACTAAGTGAGCTGGCCATACAGTCGAATGGGTGAACTTCGGTCATCTCTCAAAATCAAGGCTGAAAACTAGGTCCCTATCAGATAAAGGGTTGCAGCTTTATGAAATACAGTGATCATGTGAACTCTGCCTTCATGAGTAGGTTAGTCCAGTTTGTATGGAAGTGCGGGTTTGTTCTCTTAGGAGTGTGCCATTTGTAAAATACTAAGTTTGGGGTCCTTTGTCTTATATTTTGTCATGGGAGGATAAAGAAAGATGGCACCTGCCAGATGTCAGCCCCTGAGCAGAGAGACTAATACATTTCTGTTTATTAAAAGTTAGTCATTCTTAGATATTCTATTGTATCAGCACAAAATGAACTAAGACACATGAATGCATATATGTATAAGCAAATGAAAACTAAAAGTCATTTTCCCCGTTTAAATTATTGTACTACATTCCACACAAAACCAATTAAATGTCATCTTCCTGGTGAGTTCCAGTTGTAAAAAACTTAGTCTATCACACATCCTTGCTCTTACTTTGTCCTCATAATACTGTGTTTTTTGAACATAATATAAGTTAGGGAAATCTATCAATATTTGTACAGGCATGAAGACTTTTTATAAGCTTTTGTTTATATGAAATTAAATACAACTTGACACTATGCTGCATCACTTTTTAAAATATGTGTTATTGCCGTCCCTTCTACTACACTGTAATCATTTGGAGAGCAGGGGTTAAGTGTGCCTCCTTGTGCAGCATACAAAGCACTGATTGCTACAAAGTCAATGCTCACTGAGTATTTGTGGTAAACACCAACAAGAAGAACAACAACACAACTTTTCAAGACCATATTTCTTTGCCAAATGAGTTCAAAGATATGACTTACCATGATTTCTAAGTCTTCACTATATCATTTAGCCATATACCAATTTTTGACATATGAATGTCACAATTCTACCACTTACAAGATGATTTTACTTATGTTTCTTCTCCTCAGAGAGTATCCCAAATGAAACTAGCACTCTACTCTCCCGTTTTTATTGTTGGTACCAGTATTTGTCTGCATCTCGGTGGCAGATGGAGAGACAAGACAATCAGCAGGGCGGTACTGCTGAAGGGAAATGAGCCACCTGAACATCAAGGAGAGGGCATGCATATGATGCTGTGCTTTACCACATTAATAACAATAATGATCACACATTTATTAAATCTTCCTCTATAAAGCATGCCACCGGGTGATTTATGTATATCTTTAAAATTGATCCTGCAAAACATGCAGCAATTTGGAAGAGAGAATTACTGTTTAAAGTCAGTCAGTTGGCAAATGGCTACCTTCATACACCCTCACATCTGTTTGGTCACAGGCTCTCATTTTTACTTACTATCTTGTTCCCAGTACAGATTTTGAAACAACACATGGGATGCTAAGGACTATCAGACGGCTTTTATTTTATGATGAGGAACCACATCCCTGAATTCAGCTTGGAAATTGAAACCTACTCCAACCACTTCTACTCAGTAGCTCCAGCTCCTCACTCCAGTCACGTTCATCCTCTGATGCTCCTGTGGCTTGTCTGCTTATCGCCAGATATAAATTTACAATTTAGGTTGGCCTGTTGGATCATTCTTTTCTTCCAAGTGCAAGCCTGTGTCACACTTATCCTTTGAGAAGCTATACCTGACAAATTAGCTCACAACTGTAGAATGTTTTGTTTTTATTTCTCTTAGTATTTCTAAGCATTATTTAGACAAAGCTTCACATGTATGCACACGTGTGCACATGCTTATGTGCACCTGCCCTACCTCCTACATTTTAACCACAGGAAATTTATTTTTTATTCATCAATGTATTTGTTCTGTGTTTCCACTGTACACTTACTTGGCATTTGTTAATGTTACAGCACTAGAAAATCCAATAGCTAGCAGCCCATTAACATCTCTTGTGAAGTTCAGACTTGATATTTAATGCATTAACTAAATCCATGGCCATGAAGAGTATTCAAATGACTACTTTGTACTGGGTGCTGAGGAAGGGTCAATAAAGAAGGAACTTTTGAAATGAGAGTTAACAACAAAAACAAGCAAATGCCTATTGATGAAGAAAACCTATTTCATATATCAAAGTGGAAACTTGCTATGATTAAAATCCATTAAGAGGCCCAGAGGCCCTTGTGGCTGAAACATGACATGGGGGAAAATCTGTAGAACAAGATGAGGCTTAAGTTAGAAGTCATGAACTTGAGATTTTGTATTAATTGCACTGGGAGTCAATAAAGGAGTTTTTATTTTAAAATATTTTCTTTCATTTTAAAATATTTTAATTGAAATAAAATTATATCAGTTCCCACTTTCCTCCCTTCAATACCTCCCATGGTCTGCACTCTCAACTTGACATTTTTTTCTTTAATTATTATTGCTACACGCATATTTTTCAAAGGGAAAGAAATATGATCTAATTTCTCTTTTAGAAAGATGGTTCTAGCTGCTAAGTGGAGGATGTCTTATGTGGAAACAAAAATGGGAGAGTAATGAGCCCACGGGAGAAATAATGCAGACTTACATTGTTAAGGAACACTGAAGACAGAATAGGCCATTAGCAATGAAAGGTGGATGTGGCTAGGTGCCAGATTGAATAACACTTACGTTCTTCAACATGTGGTAAAAAGATCAAGGAATAAGATGATTTAAAGGGAGGATAAAGGCAAGAACTTCAATATAATCATAACAAGTTTGACATAGCTGTTAAAAATTAAAATAATAACCTGGATACACAGCTCTAGAGTTGAGTTGGGTGGTCAAGCATAGAGAAATAAATTAGGAGACACTAACAGTTCAATGGCAACTGAAACCATGGGAACGAATATTGAGAAGTGGATTGATCCTCAGAGAAGGCCTATTAGGCACCATTTCTTACATTATATTTTAATGTAATCATAATGTTCTCAGGTGGTTGGCATGGTAGGCAGTGATGGCTAATTTTCGTCACCTGTACATCTGTTCTTTAATTTCTCTATAGGCTCTTCAAGGGAAGTGACTCCTATCCATTTTCACTCAGATGTGGTCCCTTTTCTTATGTTAAATGAATATTTAAAATGAGATGAATTGAGCTGAATGAAAATAAATTATCAACAGAGTGGAAAAACTTCTTGAATTCACTTAAGGAAATTAAATTAAGTGAAAGCATTTTATTTACTTTTGTTTTTAAACATAATTGACAGTAATAGGTAATGGATATCACAGTTTCTGCTCAGTTTAACAAAAATCAATTTTCTTATTTTTAAAGTATATTTTCAGCTCAATACAAATCATTTCTGCAAATGCTAGAGATGAAACACTACCATCTCCTCTTTTAGTCTGAATTTTCCCAGACTTAGAACAGTGAACTTAGTTTTAGGAGTGAGCAGTTTATTTAAAAGGTATCCTTGTAAAGTAGAATGGTAAAGAAGCTCAAGCAGGAAGGGGGACTAGGATATTACCAAGTACATTCCTACTATGGGCAAATAGAAGCTGCTCTTGACTGGGGAAATTTCGAGAACCTGTGTTGAATGTAGAGTTTAGAGATGAGGTCGAAGGGGGTCTGTATCCACACCATTAGGTTCAGGAAGCTGTCTATCCTCTGAGATAGCTCCAACTAAAGGGGTTTCTGTATTGAAAGAGCCCACAAACAAATGATACCAAATCATGGTCCTAAGGGGTATTGCAATCTAAATGGTCAGCTGTAACAAGTGTGTGCGAGACAGATTGGTTTCCATAGTGATTTAATGAGGAAATGCATGACACTTTTATGGTGAAATGTTAAAGGGAAATTTTAAAGAGAAACATGTTCTTGCTTATTAAAAGTTCCCCTTTGCAAAGCATGTTAGTTTGTTCCGGTCTGGAGGACTTTCCTGTAGAAAGAAATTGAGACATGTTTCTGAACTTATATTAAGTTTCTTAATAGTGATGGGAAGCGGAGAGAATGGGAGAAGGAGAGTTTGTCATTGAAAATTAAAACCTAAGATTTGAATATAAAATAAAGGCACACTGTGCATCTCCACATTTCTTTATTTCAGATTTTGGATGGCAGAAGATCCACGTATAAGATAAAACAATGACAGAAGCAATGGATTGGGAAAATCTGGGGAAGATTAATACTCTCCAAAATTAAGTCCCCCGTGCAGAGCTATTTCAAACTGTTGTCTTGGGGAGAAAATTAACTTAGATTAATGACAGTGGTCTCTTATGATCCCGTCAATGCCATTACAGAGAAACAAAAGCCAAGGCCAAACCCAGCAGTGACCCAACCCCACAAACACACTGAGGAAAGTCCACGGAGGCACACAGCAAGGCGATCCTCTGTAACCAGGAAGTGCCCTTCAGTGAGAACTGGGTCTGTCCATACTCTATTTAACCTTGACTGTTTCCATCTTCAGTATTAGCAGAAAAGACTGATTTTTAAGCACCAAAGGCCTAGATTTTTCTTATCAATACCTAATATCACTAAAAAAACAGGGGGAAATCTTACTCCAAGTAATAGGTAAAGAATATGTAACACTGTCTCTTTATCTATATGCGATGCACAGCCTTACCTTTCGTCTTTGACGCTCTTGCAAAGCATGTCTTGAATAATTTATGGTTTCTGAGGATGAAGCATCAAATCAATGAAATAACTTACATGGAAAACTTATATCTTAGAGGTGGTTAAACAAAATAGATTCTCTCTCTCTCTCTCTCTCTCTCTCTCTCTCTCTCTCTCTCTCTCTCTCTCTCTGTCACATGGTCAGTCTCTAGTTACCTCATGATAATCAAGCTAAACTACTTGAACTACTTTTCTTATTACCTTTGGTCCCCATGGGTCTGCCAAGTGCAGTGATTCAGAATAATCTAGGTAAACCAGTTCCTGATGCACTCCCAACATAGTGACCAAACGGCCACCTGCTAAGTTCATTTGGACATGTCTCAATTATAAGGCCAGAGGGGTTACTAAGCTACACCTACTAGAAACCAGAAATAAATATGTGAAATAAAACCAATCTGCATGCATTGTTATTTAGTTTTAATTTGCTGAGAAATGAACCCAGCCTGTGGATGTGTGCTGAGCATCTCTCCTGAGCTATAGCCACACCCATTTTAATCTCCCATCACCCCTGCCCACTCGCTTACTCTCCCCCTACATTCGAGAACAGGTCTCTACTGAATTGCTCCAAAAGTTCTGGAACTCATATTCTGCCATTTCAGCTTTCCAAGTAGGATTTCAGGTGTTCACCACCATTCCTGGCACTCGACAGAATTTTTGAGTAAGGAGTTACTCAAAGACATACATGCATTAAATGAGCATGCATGGATCACAGTGAACTCTGAAGCTCTAAGTTTTCCCATTCCAATAAAGAATGGGCACGTTTTCTATACAGGTATCTAGAAAAACGATACTTCCATGTTATGCTGCCTTGATTCTTTAGCCTGTTTTGTGGTGTCTTTGGTTTCTTAGAGATCATTGCTTACCTTCTATTGTGAGCTCACAGATGTCAATATTCTCCTTTGCTTTCAGCACACCCTGTTTGCTATTCCCGACAGAACACAATGTATGCTAAGCAATGCTTACAAGCATTTGGGGATTACAGTATCCCCTGCTGGTCTACTGGTACAGTGTCCTTTGCTTGGTCTTTCCATCTTTTTCTCCTGTCTGTGTCAACATTCACTTACCTCTTTGCACTATACCATATAGCTACTTATTTAGTCATGTTGATCAACAAAACTGTTATAATTTCAGGCCTCAGTGTCATTAACTGACTGCCCAGTTGGCAACGTTATTGTTTCTATGTCAACTAATCCCTGGGACAGTAATTTTATTGCCATTGTCACTATGAATCCACCAGTAACACTGCAACAATGGCATATGTTAGGTTCTGTTCTGCTTAGAGTTGGGGTTGCTGTCATGGAGTACTGGCTTTTACTGCCTTTGACAATTTTTATGAGCAGCACATTTTCCAATGAGCTGACTCTAGAGACAACAGTAATACCTTTTCTCTTTGAAGCTTTTTTTCTGTGTCTCTTCAAATTTTCTTCTTTGCCACATTTGAATGACAAAGTTCACAAACTCCACACTTTTATTCCAAGTCACAGTGGGGACACAGTATGTTTTTCACTAGGATTTAAACTTTAGACTTCTTGATAAAATGCAGGTAGAGGAGAAGTAATCTAAATGGAGGGGGGGCAATAACAGCTTTATAGTAAACCTGGTTATGTACTGCACAAATGAGTAGCCTTAAACTGTGCCTCATGCCACTACTATGCTAGAGATGTAAATGCATCACATAGCACATTAGTGATGGATTTCTGAAGCAAGCTCTGAACATCTCACTAAACTTCCTCAGTTGGATGAAAAGATTTAACAATTTAAGATGACTGAGAGACGGCTCAGCTCTTGAGAGCACTTGTTGCTCTTGCAGGGGACCTGGATTCAATTATCAACACTCACATGGTGGCTAGTAAACATTTATAACTCCACTTATGACACCTTCTTCTGACCTCTGTGTGTACCAAACACCAATGTAATGTACGTACTAAATAACTAAATCTAACCATTTAAAAGAATAAAACTCAATACATAAATAAAATTATTAGTGTATTGCTGATACAATGGATGATGAGAATTGGAGGACAGTCAATATGTAAACCTAAAGAACATACAAAGATATAATTGCCACCAAAAATTAGAATTTACATAGAAAACCTGGAAAGTTTTTAATCTTTGTTTCTTCGTTTATCTGAAGACAAAAATATATGTACATGTAGAATATGTATATGTTTATGTATATGTATATTCCTGTCTGGAAGTTATACAGAACAGTTATAACAGATACAGTAAATCCTGGTCTGGAGATGGCATTGCAATGTTGTTTTTCTTATTAGGTTTGAGTCTAGCAGTCTTTTTATAGTGGGGAAATAGCCATTTCCATTTCCATTTTCACTCCACCATGATCAGTAGCAGTATGTCCATCTCATTTCTGGGTTATTCCAACTGCTTAGCTCTTTTCCTGTTTTACCTGAACACAAAGCATAAATCAGTCAGTCTTTCTAAAATACCAATTTGGTCTTGTAATCCTGATGCCATCCTTACTTGAGACCTTTTGAAAATCAAATGTGCTGTATCAACATGCCAGTGGTGTCTGTGAGCTGCAGCCTGTATTGATTGTGCTTTATTGTGCTTCTCTCAGCACAATCTTGTCTTCCATTAAGTTGGTTTCTGAGAATTTCTATAGTATATCAGTCTGTCTTAGTTCCAAAATCATGCTCATTCTGCTTCCTTTCCACTCGAAATGCTCTGGATTTAGTATTCTTCACAAATCATCTCAAGTTTCACACTCTACCCAATAAGCTCATGTGTAGAAATATTTTACAGCCCTCCATAAGCATGCGTATCTTATGTCCCAATAGCGTATCTTATGTCCCAATAGAAAAACAAGACAAATGAACAAGGAGATTGCCCTACTCCTTAAGTGTTTTCTTTATTTGTTTGTTTGACTCCAGACTACCTAAATGCTCTGCCCTATTTGTTTGCTTGGACTTTGAGTAGCATTAATTAGTGTTTTCCCATGAACATCTCCCTTCCCAGCTTCACTGGACTAAATAGTGCTATCAATGGAGAGGATTACAGTTGTTAAATTAGACTAGTGTATCAAATTCCTATAATAGAAACTTTGCAAATATGTGAAACAACAAGCAAACAAAATGTAATGAAAGCAGCCCACATTCAGCATTGGCTTCAGTAGAATTCCCATGATGTCACATGGGGCTAGGGTAAAAGGCCACATAATGAAGCACTTGAAAACTGGTTGAGAGCTATAAAAGTGTAATTCATTTGACTAAACATTTTCAAGGTTTTCCAGGGGCTATGAAGCTGAACTTCTGTTCTAGATTTTCTGATTCATGAAAGAGAATAAATTGTTTATGAAAACATTCAACTTGGTCTCAGAATAGTTTATACACATCCATTACATTGTTCTGAAGTACAAATAAAATATTGTGTTAAATAAAAAGTCGTACAAAGTTAAAGCCAAAAAAATCATCTCAATAAATTCACATTTTTTGTTATAGTAGATGGTGACAAATTACACCATTGGCCACACTTTAAGGAATATAATTGTAGAATGTTATGAACTCCTGACAAGCCTTGTGTTTCGAGAGCCACACAAGATGAATTACTTTTGCTTTCAAAAACAAATGTCCAGAAAAATAAGAAAACATTGCCAAGTGGGTAAACAGCTACTTCATGAAGTCTAAGAAAGACCAAGGTGCTTTTCCAGCTCATTGCACTATGTACCCTGAGATGCTGAACCCTTTCATAGTCCAAAGAACGCTTTCATATCCGCTGCAGCTTCACATCTGCATCCCGACCCAAAAGATGAAAAGGGGCAACCAGCAGGGAAATGCATCTTTTAGTCATTTAAAGCAGAAACTCCATGAACTATTTTTATTCATAATCTGTAGATCACCTATGTAACCACATGGTCACTTTTAGCTATAAGGAACACTGGGGATAAATCTATAGGTAGAGCATTACAGAAACAGTAAAGGGTCTCAGAGAAGGAAGGAAGGAGACAGGCGATCATGCACTCTTGTGTGTAACCTGCAAACTGTCCTCTCATTGGCTGTGTCTACAGATCAGAGCCTTCTGCTTCCTGTGAATTTCTAGGACTTGGGTTTGAGGGCAATACTGCCCTTTAATATAGACAACCTTTAAACAGTAGGTGTATTCTTATTTATTTTAAACTTATCTTTATATATTTATTTTTCTTTAGCTTGTGAACTTTGAAAGGCAGTGTTGGTAGGTGTGGGTGAGAATTACTGCAAATTCAGCAGTAAACTTTAGGACCATCCCAGCTTATCAGAAAATGAAATCCTTGGACCTTGGTCCCATAAAAGGAAATTATGTACACTATAGTAATTGTATACATATATTTATGTTTGGTACAAAGTGGAATGTGCTTTCATATTTGAAAATTTATGATCATAGTATTTATTTTACAACTCATGTTTTTAAACGCATACTAGCATATATAGGTACATTAAATCTTTCTGAGTTGGTTTGCCCTTTTTGTTCCCATTCCTGTTCTTTAAGCTCTATTTCCTTTCATAGTTTATTGTCTGTTTTCATATCATATATACAAATACACACACACACACACACACATATATATATATATATACACACATATACATATATATTAGTGCACAATGCTATGTTTGTATGATTCAGAACTTTACTTTGCTTGTCATTACAAGAAAGTGAAATAAAATATACATAGGCACAAACCAGAAGTGTTGTTTAAAGCAGAACTTAACATCTGGGTCTCCGAGGCACTGTAAACTGGCTTTTTAGAAAGTGAACACATCATTGACTCAGAAATGTCATTGTCATTTTTAACTTTTGGATCTTTATAAAGCCGAGTCATTAATCACCTGTCTTATGAGCACTTGGCAAACATTTTCTCTCATTCTGTGGGCTGTCTATTCCTCCTACTGAGTCTTTCCTTTGTTATGCAGTAGGTTTTTAATTTCACATAATTCTATTTGTGAACAGATGACTGTTATAAAAAATGAAGTAGATACAAACAATGGAATGTTATTTTGCCATAAGAAATATTGAAATAATAAATGTTGTAGAAAATGGAAGGAATTATAGAGCATTATCTTAACTGAAATACGTTCAAGTCAGAAAGATAAACATTGCTTCTTCCTCCGCGCTGCCTTCGAGGTGGCTGCCATCTCTTTTGAGGCATCATGGCTGCCCTCCGGCCACTGGTGAAGCCCAAGATCGTCAAAAAGAGGACCAAGAAGTTCATCAGGCACTAGTGAGACCGATATATGAAACTTAAGCGAAACTGGCGGAAACCCAGAGGCATTGACAACAGGATTCGGAGAAGATTCAAGGGCCAGATCTTGATGCCCAACATTGGTTATGGGAGCAACAAGAAAACCAAGCACATGCTTCCTAGCGGCTTCCGGAAGTTTCTGGTCCACAACATCAAGGAGCTGGAAGTGCTGCTGATGTGCAACAAATCTTACTGTGCTGAGATTGCTCACAACGTGTCTTCTAAGAACTGAAAAGCCATCGTAGAAAGAGCAGCACAGCTGGCCATCAGAGTCACCAATCCCAACGCCAGGCTACGCAGCGAAGAAAATGAATAGATGTCTTGCGTGCATGTTTTGTGTTTAAATAAAACCACAAAAATGGAAAAAGAAAGATAGATAAATATTGCACTTTTTATTTCATATGTATAGTATATGTACATAGAATACATATACATACACACGTGTATATGTGTGAAATATATATGTATGTATGTGCATATGTATATGATGTATGTGTGTGTGTGTGTGTGTGTGCGTGCGTGTGTGTGTGTGTGTGTGTGTATGATTTGAAAACAGACAATGGACTATGAAAGGAAGTAGACCTTAAGGAACAGGAATGGAGCGGGAACAAAGAGGGCAATGGATACATGTGACATGCATTCCATGTAGAGAGAAGCACTATTTGAAGGGGCGAAGGGTACAAACAGAAGAAGCTAGAATTAAGTAAATAGCCAAGAGTAGAGTCTGATGATGATGAGACATATTGCTTTTTAACTTGTTATAGAAATGATTTTGTTCTTTACTAAAAAATTTATTACATTTCTTTAATTAGTTTTTGTCTTGAGGCATTGTCTGGGTCAGGGGACAGGTTTCAGGATTCAGTTCTGTTCTCCCAGCATGGGATTCTGGGAATGAGAATCGTGTTGTCAGGCTTGGGAGCAAACACCTTTACACACTGATCCTAGAAGTATTTTTAGATCAAAAATAAAACCTCAAAGGAAATAATAATCAGAGGGATAAAAGGAATTCTAATTTCAATGACTCTTGCAATAAGCACAGCCATTTCTCCAGCACTACTATTTCAGCATGCTTTAGAGCTGGAACATAATTGAGATTTTGGGTGTGGAAGTCCAACTCTGTTCTGATGGGTTTGAATTTTCTGTTATGCCACATGCTAGCAAGGAATAGTCTGTGGATTGTAGGCACTATTAGATATTTATAATTCTATGTTCTTAAATGAGGTCTCAGTTATGATGGACTATTTTGACAAGAAAGAACTTAAGAAGTAAAGGATTTGTATCACAATTATTTGAAGGAAGAAGGAATGGTTTGTATGGTGCATTGTGGAAGAAGAATAGTTAATTCATGAAACTCAAGGACAGAATCAATATTCTGGTAGGGCTAATGAGTACTTTTACTGTGATGTCGTGTCTAAATATAATTTTAGTGTTTTAATGGCTTGCTTTTACAAGAGGTATCAATACATGCCAGTGTTTGAAGAAAGGCTGGATTTTCTTTCTGGCTGTACTTTAAATACAAAATAAACATCTCTCTCATTGTTTCATTCACTTGCTTGGTGATCTTAGCACCTCAAGCATGGGGAGGGAGCATTTGTGAGAATCATGTACCCAGATTATTTAAGGAATAATCTATTTCATTTACTATTTTGAAATATTTACATAAGATATAAATATTGTGTGTAAAATAATCTTTGAATGTGTACAAAAGGTATTTAGTAATGATAAGTGAATGAGATCACTTAATAATTCTTTTTTAATTGTAAAGAAAAATCCCAATTAATAATGCCATAACTCAACATTATAGCATAGTATTTTATTTTGAGCAGTTTCAGATTTATAGGGGAAAAATGAGCAAAATAGTTCTCTTGTATATGTTCTTTCAACCTTTCTCTTTCAAAGTCTCGCAGTGTTAACATCTGCTATTAGTGTGGTAAGTAGTCACAATGAGCCTTTTTGTAGTTATATATTGGGATCTCATTGTTTAATTATTACACACTTTCTACTTTTGACAAACTTGTAGTACACATCCATTTCTGCTATAGTGCACTGAAATCACTTAAAGGAAGGGGTGACTATTACATTCCCAAGTGTTTTGGAAGGAGAAGACCTCACTCTTGAGATTCAAGGACAGAATAGGTATCCTTGGAGGAATGGATGAATTCTTTTATCCATATCACACGGAGTAGGTTCTCTCCTCTATAAAACCCTGCGTATCCAGCTATTACTACTCCTTCCTGCTAAGCTCCAGACAGCCATCTTTTCTACTGACCCACCTCACTGTTCTGATACTTTTCATCCTAGTCTCTGACATCTAAGCACAGAAAGTTTAACAGGTCTCTGAGAACAAATAAGCTCAGAAGCAGGTTATAAAGAAGAAATCATTAGTATTAACCCATGTTTGAGCATGTTATCTTTTGCTCATTGAAGTAAAGGAAAATGTTGCTAAAGTAATTCTGTAACTATAATTCCAAATGTTTAATAGGCAATTGTATAGCATCATTTAAAAACCAAGAATCAAGGTCATTCAACTATAATAAATGAATCAATTTTCTTTTTTAAAAAAAAATCTGGAAAACTCAGAGTTCTCTTTCTAAATTGATTTATGGTAAATACTGGGTATTTGTTTATTTTGAAAAGTGTTTTAAATATTTTCTGTAACATGTCCTTTTTTGTGCGAATGTTCTTTTAGGAAGCAAATAGTAACTTTTAGAATAAACAAATTATGGCATCAGAAATAGTGCAAAAGAAGAGGAGGGAACGATGTCTGTTTCCAGAAAGTCTTGTGAAACAGAGGAAGGGTTCTCAAGCTGGCTGAGCCACCTGGCAAAACAGGTGCTTTGGCAGAGAGGGAGGGTAAAAGAGAGAGTTCAGGCTTAAGAGACCGGAGTCATTCACATACAATCCCTGGAGGCAGCAGCCAGGGCACAGTGCAAATCCAGACACCAGAAGTGAAACCTGCTGTATTAGAAATGCCTGATGAGCTTCCTTTGTCTATGCTGTACCCACAGAAAGGATGGACGGCGGTGAGTTGACAAGTACAAATCATGGCAAGGCTTCATCTGTAGAAGCCTTTTAGTGAAAGGCTGGTGGAAGTCACTCCTAAAGTATAAAAATGATACATTCCATGAACTTTATGTGACCTAACTTGGGGGTTCTCAAACCTGAAGTTTTTCAGGGAACTTCTGTTAAACCCCAGACAAGCTAAGTATCACAATGATAAGCCCATACCTCTGACAGACAGCACGGTAACCTGAAAACATTTGACATTGTCCTCTTGGCCACATCTGTGAAACTGATGTGCAGAGGGAATGTTTCCAGGGGGTCTGTCTTTGTTAAGGTTTCTATTGCTGTGAAGAGACATCATAACTAAGGCAACTCTTATAAAGGACATTTATTTGGGGCTGGCTTACTGGTTCTGAGGTTCATCATATTATGGTGGGAAGCAGGGCATCTAAGCAGGACTGGTGCTGGAGAGAGGAACTGAGAGTTCTAATCTTGTTCTAAAGGCAAACAGAAGTCTGACTTCCATGTAGAACACTAGGAGGAAGGTTTCAAAGCCCACCCTCACAGTGACACACTTCCTTCAATAAGGCCATATGCACTTCAGCAAGGCCATGTGTCCTAATAGTGCCACTCCCTGGACCAAGCATATTCAAACTACACAGGGTGTTTTTATTCCTGTGTCCCTTTCACCTGTCTGTGCCTGTCATGATATCAAGAATAAAATGGAATTCCTCGAGGAGATGGGCTTGGCTGGATGCTGGAGAGAATACTTCTATCAGCTAGTGTATCTGAACAAAGCATGATGCACTGGAATCCTGCCTTTAATAAGTATCTATATCTGTATCTAAACTACATGCATTTATAGTATATAATGTCATATACTATTTTTCTGCCTTCAAAACCTAGAAGGAAGTAAAAGGAAAGATGACAGTAGCTTACGAGAATTGAGCGTTGCAGGTACCTCATCATAGGACAGTTTCAAAGGAGAAGTTGCATCATTTTCTACATTGGCCTCCATTGTCTCTGAAATTGACACATGGTGGGAAGGAAAGGATCATTCCTTTTGTCCATGTCTTATCTTGATGTTTAATGTTAGTGAATGAATAACTCAACCACATATAAAACCCTCCATCCACCCATGACTCTGACAGCAATGGACCAGATCCAGGGACAGACTTAAACTGACAGCAGCATTCCTACCTCAGCCTCCCAAGTGCTGGAATTACGGATGGGTGCCATCTCCATTGTCAACCCCACCCCTGCTGCCAAGGTCCTGTTCCAGAAAGATGTGAAGTGCAATTTTGAAAAAAGAGCCAGATACAAAGTTCATACTTGTCTACCTATGCACTGTATTTTAGTGGCAGCCTTGGAACCTGTGTCTCTGAGTGTATATGGTGGCCTGAAAGTGATGGGCAGTTTTTCTCTATAATTTAGCAAAGAAAGAAAGAGTACTTGTACTGGCTGGTTTTGTGTGTCAACTTGACATAAGTTGGGGTTATCACAGGGAAAAGAGACTCTCTTGAGGAAATGCCTCCATGAGATCCAGCTGTAAGGCATTTTCTCAATTAGTGATCAAGGGTGGGAGGGCCCAGTATGAGTGGTGCCATCCCTGGGCTGGTAGTCCTGGGTTCTATAAGAAAGCAAGCTGATCAAGCCAGGGCAAACAATCTACTAAGCAACATCCCTCCATGGCCTCTGCATCAGTTCCTGCCTCCAAGTTCCTACCTTGTGTGAGTTCCTGTCCTGTGTGAGTTCCTGTCCTGACTTCCTTTGGTGATGAACAACAATGTGGAAGTGTAAGCTGAATAAACCCTTTCCTCCCCAGCTTGCTTCTTGGTCATGAGAAACCCTGACTAAGGACTTTAATAGGAACATGTGTGTAGACTTAAATTTTACTTGGAACTTGGCGATGTTGATAGATGCTTTCCAAACCCATACATCTTACGTAAGGACATCATGTTTTACTAGAATTGACCCACTTGGCTTCAGTCTCTCTAGTCTTCTCTGTGTTCTGTAGTATCCTGGAGCTTATCAGTCATACTGGGTGTTTCCCATTAAGCACATAGTGGCAGATTATGTTGTTTCTTAACACTGCATGTACTGAGGAAATGCCAACCAAATTCTGTGCCCTTTTACCTCAACTTCAGAATGAACTTGATGACTTATCTTGGTCAGTATTTTTCCTTAACGGTCACATCAGGGGCCAGAGAAGATTGCTTAGTGGAGAAAAATGATTGCTGTGCAAGCCTGAGTGCCCACAAGTTTGATCCCCAGAACCCACAAAACATGCCAGATGCAGTGGAGTGCTTCTGTAATTTCAGCAACTCCTAGACAAAGATAGGAGGCAGAGACAGGGAGGCCAGCAGGAAGCTGGATAAGCAGCTATTCACAGCCCTAATAGCGAGGTGGCAGGGAAGGAGCAATTTCAAAAGTTAACCTCTGACCTCCACGTACACATCTACCATGCCATTTACACACACACACACACACACACACACACACACACCACCACCACCACCACCACCACCACCACCACCACATGTTAGGGAAAAAGTGAGTTGGAGGGTTGCTAAGCTAAAGAAGAGAATCAGCTGACAGACACCAGTATTCACGCCCACTGTGGAATTCAGGAGCGTTGCCCTTGTCTTCCAGTCAGCCCTGAAGTAAACCAAAAAGGCTTCCAGGGATAGTAATCCCCCAAAATGGATCTGACATCATTATTTTCACCAGTATCTTCACCAAGGAGACCCCCTCTATGTTTCTTATGCAGTGTCAGCTTGCCATTTAAGGAATTTGTGAGGATGTTTGGACTCCATTTATACTGAAACAGTCTTAAAGTCTTGACAATTTTTTTTTTAGACTTTAAAACCAGGTTTCTGAAATTTTGGCTCACGTAGCTCTTGAAAATACAGCCATTAAAATGAGTTAATGACACAACAATGCCGTACAATATCCCACACATGAGGTAATTGGTGGATTCCTGAGATAACCTGCCAGTAATAGATGCTTCACTGCGATTGCAGAAACATTGTGAAATAAGGTTACTTTAAAATGATGTATTGCAGATTCGTAGAAGAACATTTCTGGGGTATAACATTCTGGGATATAAAGTCCTATATCCCGCTAAACAAGCCAGCAGGGTTTAGGTAGGTGTTTGAGTGCCTGTAAAATGTACGATGCCCTGAGTTTGCTCTGCAGTATAAGGGGATGCTGTTTCCTCTAGCATGTCTAACCTGGCAGTCAGTTAAAACAATTTTACAGGAGAAGATTTTAACCTATAATTCTATTTAAATAAAAGAGCTTAATAGAAAGAAAAACTAAAGTAAAAACATCAGATCACTATGTTAAAAATAAATATTCGCACTTAGGAAGTCTGACTTTAATTGCTTTTATTTGCCTTATTGAACACATATTTTACATAATCAAAGTGTGTTGCTGTCTTAAGACAGGGCTGTGTGGGAAAGAATTTCAATGTACTTGAGAGCAGAAGGCAAACCTTAGCAGCCAGTAAAAAGTCAGAGTTCTCATTCTTTTAATCATGAAAACTTTCATGTGTAATTGGAAAAAGACCAGTAGGATGTATGTCTGCTAAGTACTTAACTATAGGCATACAGCACACTGAGAAGGGGCTTGTGTCAAGCTATCCCTTGACTCCGGGCTGAAAACCATGAAAGAGTGTCTTAATGTCCTCTCTGTTGAACTTTGCTATGCAGTAGAAAATAAATTCATTTACACGTGTATTTTTAAGTCATGCCATAAATATCAAATAGATTACACTTAAAATATTCAAGTATTTTAATATAAGGTGGAAACCACTTTATTAAACTCGGTATGAGTTTAAATTCATGACTTGTTCACTGGCATAAATGTGAAGAGTTGATCTAGACATGATAATACCCACTCTTTAGGTTCAGGGAACCTAAATTTAGCAATAGCAACTGGATTGTCCTATGCACATTGCACCAATTTGATGGCACTGTCAACCTATATACCCCATCCTTGCCTGACTTGAGGACAACTGTACTTTCTAAACAAACCAATCAGATATTTCTTCCTAGAATTTGACTCTCAAGAATAACAGCACTGAGAAGTCAGTGGGGTTTATTTATATTTATGATGACCATGAAGGGGCAAAAAGAACAAAAGGCACATATTAAGGGGTTCTGTAAGGTGAACATTGACAGAAAGGAAAGATAGAAGTTTCCAGCCACTTCTGAGGTCACTTGACTCCAGAGATCTTTTCCTATTTTTTTTCATTCCAGCTGAAATCCACTGCTTTTTTTAAACCTTTACTTGGTGAAGCAGAAAAATGAATTATTTGTACTTTGCTTTCGGGCTCTTGAGAAAGTCTGAGCCTTAGAAAGTTTATCTCTAATATGTCCAGCTTGGCCTTTGCATTCTTATTCACCTTTGGGATCCTTGGGGTGACTTGGAGTTCTTTTGAGCCATTTTTGAGCCATTTGGAGGAGCTGCCCTTTGATGGCTTGCTGAGAGAGAGGGAGAGGGAGAGGGAGAGGGAGAGGGAGAGGGAGAG
>NW_021604676.1:3289375-3292252 GCF_004785775.1 Grammomys surdaster
AGGGAGAGGGAGAGGGAGAGAGAGAGAGAGAGAGAGAGAGAGAGAGAGAGAGAGAGCAGTCAGTCACAATTAGGAAGTGCAGAGATGGGGGGATGCTGCTCCTTTGCTTCTTCCATCAGAGGCATAATTAGGTTTGCTTTTTCCCCTGCATTGACTTGTGCATTTTAATCCCCACAGAAGAAAGCTTGTCAGGTCTTGTGAGGAACTTGGCTTAATTTCCTCAAACTATGATGTTTGACATTCTAGAAAGACCAGTGCCTAAATGGCTCAATGGTTGAAAGCGCTGGAGGCTCTTGTAGAGGACACTGGTTCAATTCCCAGCACCCACATGCCAGCTCATAATTAACTATAACTTCAGTTTTGGGGCATTTGACACCCTCTTTTTGCCTCTGTGAACAATACGAAAGCATGATGAATAGATATAAATGCATGTGAAATACCCACATGCATTAACTACAATAAAAATTTAAGAAAAACAGTAGACAGGCCTATGGCCTAACAATACAGATGTGTGTTTGAGAGGCCTTGTCAAATTGGAAGCCTATTTGAACAAATGTGGAGTCCTTTTGAGCCACTTGAAGCATCCACCATGTGTCACAAAAGGTTTGGAACTTCTTTGGATCGTTGTGGCTTTATTGAAACATTTGAGATTAAAGAAGCAGGAGAGTGTTTGAGGAGATTTCTTCTGTGCTTTATGTAACCAAAAGAATATTACTTCTTCATTACATTGCTACCTGCTAGGTAGAACTGTTGTGGACCAGTATTTTTATACTTTTATACTGGTGTCTAAGACAATTAGACATCAATTGGCAAACTCCACAGTCACAGCCTCTGGAGACTCTAACAGTAACTAAGAAATCTCTGATCTTATTTTTTCATTTTAAAAAAACCTCATCAAACGCTTAAAATTATGATTGTCATGGCTTTTTTGAAATGTGTGTAAAATTGTATTTGGGGGACTATTAAGAACAATTGGTTTTGTGTCTGCTTTTTTATTTTTTGGTTTTGATTTTTGTTTGTTTTTGGTTATGAAGCTAGTTGAAATGCCAAGGTTTAGGTACAAGTTGAACATGTGTATGTGTAGTCGAAGGGGGGGGGTTGTTAATGTGTCTAAAATGCTAACTAAAATAGTAATTTTGAGGTTACAGCTTAGTGATTTGAGTCTAGTGCTTTCAAATGTTAAGTTTTGAAACTGATGCTGAGGAAAATTGATTATAAAATTTAGGGGATATGACCTAAAGCTAGTATTTAAAATACATATTTTAAATACTTGGAAAATTTCTGCACTCCTTTTTCTAGGCAACCATAAAGTATACAATTAAGATTAACTTTAGGCTTGACCTGTATGTAGAGATACTTTTTGCTCTGGCCCATTTAAAATGTACATACATTTTGTTAATGTAGAGATGAGCTAATTTTGCAGGACAGACTGTAAGCACTAATTCCAGTAACACGCATTATGCTTAAGAGCTCTTCATAGTTTTAAAGCATAAAAGCTGTGCTATCCCTTATGGAGTAATCAGCTTGTATAGCCTCTGGTTACATGAGCTATGGTGCTCCTGCCTGTAAGTTCAGTGTAACAGACTAGAAACACAGTTCATCCAAAAGAGGAGAGACTAACTGATGTGTACAAGGGCTGCTACTGGAGTTACTAAAGTAACATCAGTAGCGTATGATGAAACTGGAAATGATAGGAAGATAGGAAGTGATTCACATTCAGGAGACAATATTTTTTCCATATATATATATATATGCTTAGCATGGATGTAAATCCAGAAGCCAAAGATATTTATGGCCATATCTTCTAAAGTCAGCAAAATATCCCACAATCCTCAGTGTTAGTTGGCTCATAAGTTGTTACATTCCATACCTCAAGAAGCTGTATGACTGGCCACTCATCCACAGTCAGCCAATTAAAGGAGCCAACTTAACTGTGTGGCCACTTTGGGGAAAAGGACAAAGAGGTGGTAGAGTGACTTCAAGTTTGGTATGAGGATAAAGTCCAAATAGAAAGCAAGGGATAGGTGTGGTCCTTGCCACAGCAGTTTCAGTTCATTGTCTATATTTTTTCCTGCCAGGTAAGCCAGTCATCAGCATGGCCAAGCCTTTATGAAAGGTTCCTGCATTGTCTGCATTATGGCATTGCCACAGTGATCAACATTCCAGGACTAAAGTTACTTGCTTTCCTGGATTCCTGCCTCTTCCCTTCCCTAGGTGCAGACCCCTGTAATAGTTTGGTCTTGGACCCCTGAACAAGGGACTGATGTGTATATTTTACACTGTATTGGCTGGTTTTGTGTGTCAATGTGATACAAGCTGGAATTATCACAGAGAAAGGAGCCTCCCTTGAGGAAATGCCTCCCTGAGATCCAGCTGTAAGGCATTTTCTCAATTAGTGATCAAGGGGGGGGTGCGGGGGGGCCCATTGGGGGTGGTGCCATTCCTGAGCTGGTGATCCTGGGTTCTGTAAGAAAGCAAGCTGAGCAAGCCAGGGGAAGCAAGCCAGTAAGCAGCAGCCTCTGGATCAGTTCCTGCTTCCTAATCTGCTTGAGTTCCAGTCCTGACTTCCTTTGATGACGAACAGCAATGTGGAAGTGTAAGCTGAATAAATCCTTTCTTCCTCAACTTGCTTCTTGGTCATGATGTTTGTGCAGGAATAGAAACTCTGATTAAGGCACACAATGAAGCAGACCTGGCCTCCAAGTTCTCCCAGCATCCTTCAGTCCCTACCTGGCATACTCTGCCCCCAACTCTGAACTTTCCAGCCCAGAAGAGGGCTGCCCTTCCCTTAGAGGATCCTCCCTATCTAATCAGTCATTAGGGTCCTCTCTCTCTCTCTCTCTCTCTCTCTCTCTCTCTCTCTCTCTCTCTCTCTCT